>NW_016192205.1:0-3465 GCF_001687245.7 Rhagoletis zephyria | reverse complement strand
TCGATTCTTTTTAAACTGAAAAAAGCTTTTGAATGCAGTGCGAAGGTAGAGATGTGCGAAAATTTTATTTTGTCCTATAAAAAAGGTTTTATTCTGTTTCATTAGATATATTGTCCTCTAGGGATAAAGGGAAGAAAGGATTTTCAAAAAACTAATATTCTTGTTTTGGTATTTTATGAAACTACTACGTCTTGAAAATCGTACCTGACAAACAACAAGAGCTTCCGTAAGCTCTAGTTTCCAAAGTTGATGACCAAATCCATTCCACGGATTTAATAAATTAAAAACTAGGGCCTGCAGTGCTATTCTCTAAACAGTTAGCGACAATTTTAGGATCGATATCGTAACTTTGCGACAAGTTTTGGGAATTTTTTATGCTGTTTCGAACTATCTCTACCGAAAATTTTTAAATTTCATTTGCGATAAATTGTCGCCACATTACATTATTTGGGGGGAACTATAAAAAGCAGGTATTTTTAAAAAATGGTTAAATAAACAACTGGGTATTATTGCTGGAAGTCTTCTGAAGAGAAACAGGGTTTTCCGATCGAAAAATATTGATTTCAAAGAACTCTATACCATTTGTAGGAAAAATTGTTTTTCCCCATATAAAATACATTGAAATTTCCAACGCTTTCAAAGACCTCAAAATGTTTTTTGGTTCCTGAATAAAACAGGGGTATATTTTTTCGGTATAGAAAATCCTTAGGAGAGATAGCAATAATATTCCGACTTTATTTGTTTTTTTAACCACCCTTATAAACATTACTGAATTAGTTCTATAAAATACTACTATTTATTTGAAAATTCTATTAAAGACAAGCCTTAAAAAATTTGTAGTTTGAAAATATTTTGGAAGGGGTTGTCACCTGTTCGAAAACCAAATTTAAAATAATTATTCGCAAGCTATACGAAAAATTAATATATGGCTATCAGATGAAAGATTGCTAAGCAACCTTCAGATTGAACATTTAAAATTTCACTGAGGGTGTTTTACAAGCGTTGCCACCCGTTTAAAAATTAAATTCATTTAACTTAAATGAATTACTACAACATGGGTATCAATCGAAAGGTTTTTGATAAGGGTTTTAGTTCTAAACTACATGTAGGAGGGTTGCCACGTGTTTAAAAAATCATATTCTTCTTGAATTAAAGGAATTCAATAATTGGAATATGTATCACAATATGGACTTCAGACAAGAGGGATTTAATAGGGTTTTAGTAGGAAAATATTTCGACGAGGGTTGCCACCTGTTTTAAAAGTCGTGCTTAAATTAGAATTATTCAGCTTGAATACGTAGAGCTTTCTGAGGTTTTTGAAGAGGGTTGCCACCTGTTTTTAATATAAATTCCAATATAATTATATTATAAGTTTAATGCGTTATTACAATCTAGGTTTTAATCAGAAGAGCCTTGAAAATGCTTTATTTTTAAGCAACATGTGTATAGCAGGGACTCCACATGTTTGAAAATTCAAATTCAACTTGAATTATTGTAATTGACGGTTTAAAGAGTAAAATTCAAAAATTTCATTGACTTATTACAATATGGGTATCAATCGAAATGATTTTGAAATGGCTTCATTTATTAACTACATGTACATAAGTATGAAAAAGTATCACAATAGAGAGGTTTAATACAGTTTTTATTTGAAAATATTTTGAAGATATTTAAAAATTTATTTAAAGTCCCCTGATTTTCGCATATTTTAAGTATGTTGAGTTTATTTAAAATAAAAATTACACCTAATGTAGCACGTAAAAATTTCATACACTCAACGAAGCGGGTGAGAGTGATCTAGTAAATAAATATATCGTTTAAAATCATCAATTAAGGCATAATTGTTACTTGTGATGAACTGCGTGGCGTATACGCAACTTTTGTTTAAGCGTAAACACAACATACCATTGCCAGCACCTTCCTATGAAAAGAGGGCAAAAATCGTCACCGCTTCAAGCGAAATTTTCTGAATTCTAAGCTTTCCACGTCCATTGCACATAAAATGCTTTGATGTAGCAAAACCACAGAGAAACAAANAAGGAGAGTATTAAATACAAACTTCGTATATACAAATATGAGTAGTATATATGTACGCATGTAAATGCCATTTAAGGTTCCATGTACAATTGGAAAAGACACAAAAGAGGAGAATGTATGTACATCGGATGAGATTGTATGGAAGACAACAGTAAAATAAATAAATAAATAAAGAAATTAAAAAATACAAGAATATTATAAACTTCAACTTCACCAGCAGAGCTGGAGGAAGTCAGCAAACAATGCGGACTGTAAGAATATTCCATTTTTTATTCGTTTTATAAAATCACATGTAGGTGAAAGGAAAACTAAATAAGAGGAAAACAATAAACATTGCTACTGGGGACGAATTGCGTTAGATCAGAAGTACGGATAGTAAATACCAGCGACTTTTTTTTGTAGTAAATGAAAAGAAATCCTAATGAATTAAACGTGAGCTGGTACTGAAATCAAAACAAATAAATAGTGAAGAAGTTGTATGTACACGTATGTATGTATGTATGTTAACAGCTTTTAATAACATTTTCAAGGTAGCAGACTGTCACAGTTAGTTTGAACTTAGAAAATGGGAAATTACAACTGAATATAATCATTTATTCTGAGCAATTAGCGAAAATTCCCACCCTCAGGTTTTAACTTGAAAATTTGGTCATAATTTAAAGAAAAAAACTAATAACTAAACGACAGCAAATGCTGTTCGAAATTCCATAAGAATTTCTTATGGATGTAAATCTATGTTCGTATGGAATAGTAGCTTATGTTGAAAAGCTGGCTTTAGTACAATGCGGCATTCCCATTTATCCTTTAAATGCCTGCGAATTTTTTGATGAGAGTTAATACGAATATTGACTTGCTAGTATCGGAACTATTTCTTGCACGTTTATTTGCCCAAAGTTCTTCAACGGCTCGGTCAGTGAGTCATTCGCATTGGAAAGTAATTTTGTACCTTATAGGGTAAACTACGCGTTAAGTTTGGAAAACCTCTCCAAGGGTCTTAAAACTCTAGAAAAACGGTCGAATTTCGACAGTAGCTGGAACTTTTAGCTTACTGTAAATTTTTGGTAATCTTTTTTTTGCGTTTTATTTTTTTTCAAATATTATTGCTTATTAAATAGGTAATATTTTTTGTTAAATAAGATATTTGTGTAATAATAAATAGATTGCTTACATCTAAATATGTATGTCTATAAGCATAATGTAGTTTATTTACCATTTTATCGCCGATGCACAAACGAATTGACTATAAGGAAAAATGTATTTATAGCCACTTACCTGAAAATAAACAAAAGAAGAGTATTTTAAAAAAGTGTGGGAAGTTTAGTTATAAGAATATATTTACATACATAAGTAGTTCGTACATAGATTGCGTGAGGAATGTTCGGCTCATAAGAGTAACGCGTCTCAATTAAAAATTAATATTATCTTAGG
>NW_016192203.1:0-3465 GCF_001687245.7 Rhagoletis zephyria | reverse complement strand
AAATATATAAAAATTTTGTGCGGGACGAAGTTCGCCGGGTCTGCTAGTTTTTAATATAAATATGTATATACGTATTTTTCCTGCGTAACGCAGGCTGTTGTTGTATGAATTACATACCATAAAGAATACGTGTCAAACTTCATATATCCAACTTGTGGCAACTTTACTAATTTGACTAGAGTTGCATACATTTTTCGACCGAGTAAATACTTGCACAGTATTCGGTACTTGGTAGAGGTACTCGAGTATTTACTCATATGTACTCGTATANAAGAATACGTGTCAAACTTCATATATCCAACTTGTGGCAACTTTACTAATTTGACTAGAGTTGCATACATTTTTCGACCGAGTAAATACTTGCACAGTATTCGGTACTTGGTAGAGGTACTCGAGTATTTACTCATATGTACTCGTATAGAACATCACTGCTCGTGGGATATCGGGGTTGCCGATTACGAATCTGAAGTCGGATTAGAAAAATTTAAAATGACGGGTCAAATATGGCGGACAAAAAATTCAAAATCTATTGAAATCGCATAAAAATTTACAATTGGGGATTTTTACGGACTTTAATGTATTTTTAACCGACTTCAAAAAAATGAGGAGGTTATCAGATCGTCGGAATATTTTTTTTTGTATGCAACATATACCGCATAACTTTGGACCACTTCAACGATTTAACTGAAAGTTGAGCAATGCAAACGGCTTCTAAATACAATGATTGTGTACGATTAGGAAATATTATTATTCTGAACGAATTATTTGAAAATTTCATCGCTGCTATAAAAATTAATTAAATCTTTGCTCAAAAGAGGGACTGAGAAGGACAATATTTTTGAGGAGCACAAATCTCGTTTGGGAGGGCAATCCTCCTCAAAAGAGGACGTTTGGTCAGCTTATTATTTTACATATAAAAATTTTAAGCTTAAGATTTTACGACGGTAACACGTCTTGGGAATCCTCTAATTGTATTTAAACAGTTGTATATTATTTTTGTCGTTTCCGCAAGTAAAGTTTGAAATCAAAGCGAAATCCCCTTATAATGTACAGCGAATACTCGCAACAACAATTTTCTGCTCGCTAGTGTGTTTGCTGTTAAAATATATGTATGTATATTAGGGTGGTCCTTAAAAAATCAAATGAAGGATTTTTTTAGGTCTCACCCCCTCAATCGGTAATACCACTGTCATCTGAGACATATAAATTTTGGTCGCGATTGGAGGCGGTTAAGGCGTGTCGCCCAGGGGGCAAAAGACAGATTCCTCTATAGAGACTTTAAGTTTAAGGCGTGTCGCAAAGGTGTCAAAGACAAGACACCACCAGGAACGCAAAAAATTTAAAATATTTTTTAAATTAAATGCCCAAAATCGGTACTACTAATTCGAAGATATCACATATAAATTTTGGTTCCGATTGGAGTCGGTTAAGATGTCTTCATAGGGTAATCTGAACTTTGACCCCTGTGCGACACACCTTAACCGACTCCAATCCGGACCAAAGTTTATATGTGATATCTTCGGCTACGGTAGCATCGATTTTGGGTTTTAGACGGAAAAAAAAATTTATTTTAATTTCTTGAGTATCTATAGAAGAATCTGAACTTTGCGCCCTGTGCGACGCGGCTCAACCGCCTCCAAACGGGACCAAAATTTAATTGTGATATGTTCGACTATAGTAGCATCGACTTAGAGGTTGCGGCTTATGAAATCTGATGTACAAATTTGCTTCCCTCATTAAAGCTCCACCCTAATGTACATATGCATGCATTTGCCTGTGGGTTTTTTTATGCTTATTTGCTTTAAGTATATGGCCAAGTTTAGCATTAGAGGTGGAGTTAAAAATGCTGGAAAAGGCTATTCGTATATTGGCGTCACGTTCACACTCAGGTCGTCAATCTTCAAGCGATTCTCTTTTTGCTGATTTTTTTCATTTACAGAGAAAATGTTGTTTTTTTTTGTAAATACATTTGTACCTATGTACACACAAACATAAATACTTTATATTTTATATGCCTGTACAGCAACTAGCCGAACAGCTAACAACTTTGTCGTAATAGACAAATTTCCGGACCGAAGACAAGATCGAATCGTATACTGCAACCTCCTGTTATCTCAGAGATTAAGTGATCATGCAAATGGAAATTGCAAGTGACGAAACGGAGTCTTACAACTACATATATGTATGTATAAATATGTACATACTTACGTATACATAACGCTCAACGTCTTCAAAAGAGTCACAACTCAAAATAATACGTTCGTCAGAAAATGCGAGAAACTATTTCGTAGCACATTTTAATCATATGGGCAAGGGCGAATTTAACTTAAGTTTTCTAACAAATTACATATAACAAAAATTTGCTCCAGCTTTTGCTGAGACGTAAAAGCTCTGTGTACATTTTTAGCGCATAATTTCAAATATGCCAAATTTTGAGTTGTGACTCTTTTGAAGACGGTGTGCGATATATGATGGTATACGGATGTACATTAGAGTGATCCCATTTCTGTATGGTATTTGTAACATTTATACAAACTTAAAATTTTCTACCGTAAATGCGCCACTGTGTACTAAGGAACTCACAAAACTTTTGATGATTTTTACAAAATGCTGGTGTTGCCATGGCATTTGAAGTTGGTAATATTTCAGCTGAGTTAAATGTGACATGATCTTAGAATGCTTAACCAATTGGTTGGTTAATATGTGGTCAATATACTCCTGGAGTAAAACATAAACATTTCATGAGCATCCCGAGAAAAGTAAATTTCTGTGCCAGAACCTCTTTCGGCAGGAGGAATAATTTTGGAAGGTACCCCCAACCTATCTCGGGAAGTTTTTGGACCATCCTAATGTACATGGCCAAAAAACATTGGAAAATAGATATTCAAGCGTTTGAGGAAATTTTATTTCTCTCTTTAATTTTCAGCACTGTTTGTCATTTGAGACTAAACACTTTTTTCCAAAATTTTTCTCAAACATTGGTTATCAATTTAAAAATGGGTTTTAAGTTTTGTGGTAAAATGGTTTTTTTCTAAAAGTTTCCGTTTGAATTATTGTCAAAAAATACTATATCATTTATTCGTGATTAAAAAATTAAGAATGCCTAAGCCAAGCTGTGCNTTGACAGGTGTATTTGCCTAAATACATCGAGTTGTACGGCATTGACTGTTACTTTTAATTGGCTACAGCATTGGTTACTTTTATTAAGATTTTTGTATGCATTTCTCGGTGAGTCTTTGTATTATTATTGGTGGACTTCGTTCCGCCCAAAATTTGATTTTTAATTTAAACATTTGGTCCAACAGTTTCTCCAACAATCCTCATTTACGATTTGTACTGGCACATTTATCGGCTAAGATTATCGTATGGTGGTGGTGGGTTAAATAACCGACCGAAAGTGTTATGTCCATGAGAATTTCCCTGGTGGCAACAATGATCCGGATCTATGGTGAATGTGCCCTAGAA
>NW_016192202.1:0-3466 GCF_001687245.7 Rhagoletis zephyria | reverse complement strand
TAGCGTTAAGAAAATTGAAACCTAAAAACTGAAAATTTCTCAATATTTATATGTACATATCTAATAATTCATGCAGCCATCGCCACACAGCGCACAAAATTACAAATCTTTTAATAATAACAAACAAACAAAAAAAACAATTGCACACAAAATGATTGCGTCGTCCCCCTTTTGAGGCGTACATATGTACATACAGACATCTGTATAAAGCGGCGCTGCCACCACTTGATTAGGCGATCTAGCGATGGTGTGAAGTGAGGGCGGTACGCTTGCACATTGAACACTTAAGAAAAATCAACGAACGAAATATGTGGGCACCTTAAATAACCAAACAAGCGCGAGTACATAAGTAGGCATGTACATACATACATATTAGGGCGGCTCACTTTGTATGGGAAATTATTTTTTTTCGACAATGCGTGTATAGCACAGAACGATGCTACATGTAATTCTTAACAAATTTGCCGAAGAAACCATGGGTCTTAAATCTATTTGGAGTTTGCCAAATTGCGAAATTAAGCTTCTTAGCAATTTGCTGCAGTGTCGTAAAGTGCTTAAATTTTTTACTTATTTATTTATTTTTTTCAATGAGGAATGCATTTCTGCACTTATATTTTTCTTATAACTTCCACCAGAGGGCGCAACATTGAAATTTTTCACGTGATTTTAGACCCATGGTTTCTTCAGCAAATTTGCTTAGAAGTACACGTAGAACCTTCCTATGATATACGCGCATAATCGAAAAAAATTACCCACCCTAATGTACATATATGTATGTACATAAATGTACTCGACATACTAAGTAGATATGTGAGTATCGGCACTCACCACAATTCGTTCGAACGAGTGAATATTTACATATAGCAAAAGCGATAACACCGATAAGTATATAAATACTAACATATAAACGCAAAACAGCGAACAGCATCGTAAAGAAAAAATCGACGCGAGAAATTATGCCGCAATCAAAATAGCCACCGCCACAATCACAGCGCCAATGGAACACCACACAGGTGAAGGATGAGACGACTGACAATGGCGATGGCGATGGCCCTGGTGGTGGTGGCGGTGGTGGTGGTGGTGCAGCTGCGGGTGGCTAACAAAGCGAGAAAAATGAAGCAGAATCCAAACAGAATACAAACAACAACGGTAGCACCATAATTTTGAATGTGAAAGAAAATGATTCGAAATGAAATGAAGACAAAAACGATTTCGACAATAAGTAAATGAACACGTAGCGATGAAACAAATAAGAACGTTTATAGGTATAAGCATATATGTATATACTTACGTGGATTTTTTGGTATGCACCCTGTAAGAAAGTAAAGTGAAGTTACGATCTAGAGACCGCGCTTACTGAATACCTTCCCTGTGTTCTAGGCGTAGCTGCGTACATACATTGCGGAACATTGACTCGGATCACAGGCAACAGAAGAATGGTTCCAGGTCGAAAAGCAGCAGTAACAACGGATATCCAACATCTCCTCGACTAGACTCAACTACTCACAATAGCTCTCTGAGATTACTATTCAATGGTGGTCTAAAAAGGCATGTGAAAAACAATTGGATATTATTATTGAAAGTCTCCTGAAGAGAACCAGAGTTTTCCGATCGAAAAATATTGACTTCCAAGAATTCTATACCATTTCTATGAAAAAATGTATTTTTCCCTTATAAAAATACATGGAAAACTTTGAGCGCTTTTAGCGTCCTCTAAATATTTTTTGTCTTCAAAACAAAAAAAAAAGTGGGTATACTTTCTTCGATATAGAACAATCCTAGGGGGTGAGAGCATTAATGTACATATGCTATCCGCCCATAACGTACCGCCGTCGAACAAGTGGTTAAACCACAGCGAGCCCGAGCACAATGCGATGGGTGATCGACCACTCCCGAAAATGTTATCAGAGAGTCAGGCGACTTTCCAGACCAAGGACTCGGGCAAGAACCACCACGACGAACTACGACAAAACGAACAGGAAAACAAAACCGAATAACCAGAAGATGCCAGATGTTTTATTTAGTATTACTAAAGGAGAATAATAGAAAAAATATATAAAAGTTCATTATTTAAAATTAATTTGAAAGCTATGTTAATTTTACTTAGTAACAAAATGTACGAAATAAATCTGAAAAACGTTGGGATGGGCTGGTTCGGGACCCAATTCTTAAGAAAAGTAATAATTTGCAAGGGCTTAACGGTCATATTGAGTGAAGCGCTAAAGCCAAACGCCAACGAACTGATTTTTAAGTCAGCCATAGACTAGGGTACTCACCACACGCCAAATCTTGCAAAACGCCCGCAAGAGAAGGATAGACACAAACACATACAACTTGGAACTCACTTTATATCTTAATCTTGAACTAAAAACACATCAAAAAACTGTGTTGGCAATATTTAATTTAAAGTCGGGTACAAATTTTTAAAGGCTACATCAGGTGAGAAACAATTTGTCGATTCGATAAATTAATACGCTGATGAGAAAACGAAAATTCGTATATCGAGACAATGATAGAGTGGCCGGTAATCTAAAGGTTAGATGAGAAAACGGTCCCAACCCGATGAGGTGCGAGAATGAAAATTATACTCGATGAATGCGCCACGCCATGTCCGAGGGGAAGAACCTTCAGTTCAGAGTTTACAAATGCCTACCGAGGGGCGACCGCTGTTAAGAAAAAAACTTTCTCCAATATTTTTTGTTGCTTTGACCAGGGCTTGAACCCAGGCCCAGCGGAGTGGTAGAGCGCACTGCTAACCACTACACCACATAAACGTAAACAACGAAAGATACCGAACCTTCTAAAAACCTACGTGCAAGGACAGACAATTTTGCAGGGTGGCGACAGAACCTGTGCGTACACAGTTGGATCTTCGTCTTCAAATGAGGGGGTGGTGAAGCGCTTAAATTCCATAGATACACAAAAACAAAGCGGTACATACTTCAACTGTTCAGGATTATGTGGTGATATGGTGGCAGCAACACTACAACAATAATACAAAAGCTGACTACCGCAACCGACTGACTGACAGTGAAGCGCGCAGGAATAATAAAAGAAATTGAACATAAAACGAAAAAAAAAAATTAAAAACAATAAAAACAACCAAAATGAATCAAAAACTCAGAGAAAAAGCTTGCGCTTTATAAAATCATTGTTGATAATAAATGTTGTTGTTGTTGTTTTTGCTGTTTTTTTTTTACTTCCACTACTGCTGATGATGTCGCACTCACTCACTCGCCGCTGCCTTTGTCGATGATGTCAATGACGGCGTTGCTATTGTTGTTGGGTGGAGATGACGATTATGTCGTGGCGCTGATGATAATCGCGACTTAAAAATCGTCAACGTCGAGAAATCTCTGAGCTGAGAAATCTCGGTGTGCAGTAAATAAAGCGACAAAAACAAGGTACATATGTACGTACATATGCAGTGGCGGATTTAAATATTTGCCGCCCCTAGGCAATTCAT
>NW_016192201.1:0-3466 GCF_001687245.7 Rhagoletis zephyria | reverse complement strand
TTATTTCAGCTGTCGCTATCTTTCCAAGTTCTAACGACATTCATACGGTTGTTGTATATTTTTATTGGTACATCTTTGCTTCCTCTGTCATGACGATTTGAAGTCAATTCAACAACATTTACAAAACCAGCAGACAAAAATGTAAATTAAGGCATATGTTACAATTTTGCACTCATATATTTTTAATAACTTTTTGACAATTTTCACAAAAAAAAAGAATTATTAACACAATGTTCAGTAAAAGTGTTACTCCATGTTACAGTTTTGCTCGTCACTGTATGTATGTATACGAGCAAAGTAAATTTACCCTCACTTAACAAACGGAGGAAGCTTTCGAAGTCATTTTACAACCTTATGGCTGGCCACTGACAAATGTATAATAAATAATAGAAAATATACAAGTTTACCATGTAATCTATTTAGGTGTTGTTGCGTCAATACAGTGACAGCAGAAGAGCTGAAAAAATAACTCAGAAGTACCATACAAAACGCTAAGCTTATGCGGTGCATATAACACACATACAAAACAACTGCTGCAAAAACGAACTATGTATTTATTTGCAAAAACACCTGAAGGACAATCCTATCGGTGCACAGTGCGGTATTTCAATAATTTAGATGAAAAAAAAAACAAAAAAAAAAACAATGGGACGTTATCATTAACAAAAAATGCCTTTCAAGGTGGCAACCCCACTCAAAATTATTGCAGGCCTCTTTTTACTTGGTACCAAATTTTTTAGTCCCAAGAACGGTGAATATCTTATGATTTCTAAAAGGGTAGCAGTCCTACTCAAAAAAAAAAATATACAATGAACATTTAGCGGCCAATTCGTTTCACTTTACACCTCACCTCGTTTTGTTGTAACTAAAGATCAAGGGGCAGTTAGTAATAATATGATGACTACTGTTTGATTTACAATAAAGTGACTGTAAAACAAATGAGGTAAAATACTTGTTTGTTTCCTAAAATAAATTACTTTTAANCGTTGCTGGATCGAGGGAATGGTTGTCAATGTTCGCAAAAGCCTCATTGGACAGAGGAAATATCTAATTTTCTGCGTTTCATCTTCGTTTAGCTTGCACCTCTATACCTACCTGATCCATTTTCATTTACGCAATCGCATGGATGCCGGCATATGTACAGGTGCACGTACATACAACATTTCTATGTGCCTCACTTTTAATTTTCCCATTTGTTCACTCTACACCACACACCAGTCCATTTACTACCCCGCCCCCTTTCGCTTCGATTCCGCTTTCAATTCGTGTTAAAGTTCACGCTGCAAGTCGCTTTTCGCCAAAAGTTTGCGCTTTCATAGCCAACAGCTGCTTCGTTGTGCGGCATCATTATCATTTCCTTTTGCCGTGGCACTTAGCCACATGAATGACAATGCAATGGTTCGCAAATGAGCGAAGAACGGAAGGAAAAATTTTCACTTTGGAAATCGCTGAAAATTGTCCGCAAGATTGTTTACTGTTTTGTGTAAACTGTGCCGTTTACGCCATTATTTGTTGTCCATCGTCTGCCTCGTAAAACAATTTCAATTTGCTGAAGGTGATGATTCGATTGTGGGAAAGAAAATCAGAACTCTCAAGTTCAGTTAGATGTAAACTTTCTTTGGTTTGGCTTATTGTGGCAAGCTTTAGTAATTTTAAAAGAAAACTAAGTGACTATATGTATGTAAATATTTGGTAGCCAAACTGGAGTAGAAACTTGTTTGGCTGTTGATTCTTTTGGGACTCATGAAGAAAGCGAGGCCAAAGTTTCTTCTAGCTCGCGAACTTGTTGTGCCGAAATGTATACAAAATGAAATCCATAATCCTGGAGGAGGGCTGCCATCTGTTGAAAAAATTAAAATTAAGGAAATTACTTATTTGAAATTTCTATTACAATTTGGGAGCTAGACTAAAGAGGCTTAAAAAGGTTATAGTTTGAAAATATTTTAGGAAGGGTTGCCACCTGTTTGAGAAGTCTACTTTAAATTAATTATTCGTAAGCTATATGCAAAATTAAAATATGGGTGTCAAACGAATTAGTGTTAAGAAAGCTTTAGCTTGAACATTTAGAATATTATTGAGATATTTCAAACGGTTTCCACCTATTCAAAATTTAAATTAAATTAATTATTACAATAAGGGTATCAACCGAAATTTTTTAAAAAGTATTTATTACTAAACTGCATGTAGGAAGATTGCCACCTATTAGAAAACTCAAATTTATCTTGAATTATGTAATTGAAATATGAGATGAAAGAGGTTTAAAAAGGATGCAGTTTGAAAATATTTTCAAGAGGGTTTCCACCTGTATGAAAAGTAAAGTTTATTTAAATTATAGAAATTAATTATACAATTAAGGATCACCGAGGTGTTGCCACTGGCTAGAATAATTAAAATCATTAGCTTCCAATTTTCAAAAATTGGTCAAAATGGGCCCAAATGCTCCATTGTTTCTTTTCCTTTTTTTTTAAATTTGGCTATAATCCCTCTGAGCCAAACATTATCTGTGTTTGAAGTAGTAGTCTTAACCACAGTAAAGATCCGTGCGTTTGCGCAATGTTTTGACTGAAAAACTTAAACAGCTGTTTCCCGGCGTTCATCCCATGTGCAGACAAGTTCTTCTGCATTTGGTCCTTCCATAATGTACGTAGACGACTTTGTTTTTGCTCTTCACAGATATGGGTGTGGAGTAAAAATATCTTTTCAACGGAGTAAATAAGTATGATGTGCCCAGAATATTTACTGGTATTTATCAGAAAAAATTCTGCTTGGTAGCTGGTAATGCTCCTGATTTACTAGCTCTTCACCTCCAACTTTGAATAACACAGGCGGTATACGGTCGGCGACGGAAACTTTTTTGTTTTTAAGCTGATGTTATTGAGTCCTGGTGGAGTAGAGTAAAGTGGCATTCATTGCTGTACATTGATAGGGCCTTTCTTCACCAATCGCGCCATGGTGCGCCTATTTTCCATAGTTGAAAGGAATCCAAATGTCACAAGTCATTAATCAGCAAAATAACTGTTTGTATTTTTAGCAGATACGCTATTATAAAGAAGGTCTTCCCTATAAGAAATGTGTTTGTCTGCAAGCTAATTGTTTGCACATTTTTATTTGTCCTTGTGTCTATTTATATGTTGATGTAAGAATAAAAGGAGAAGAAAAAGCCCCTGAAGAAATTTAGCGAAACGTTGCGTTTAAACGTGAAGAACAGTGTTTTCATGCACATAAAATACTTACCAATATGCCTATGAAATACCAAAAATAAAAATATTAAGATCATTGACGAGAGCAGGCTTTCAACTCAGCCGGCTAGAGATTATACAAAAACACATTATCTTGATTATTTTACCAAATGCAATCTGCAGCCTCTAAAGAGAAAACAGGACTTAACATGTCATGAAAACATGCGTCTATTACCACTACTATTTAATAACAAAAATGGCTTAGTTCACCTAACAAATTTTCACCT
>NW_016192200.1:0-3466 GCF_001687245.7 Rhagoletis zephyria | reverse complement strand
CCAAACACTAACATATGTGTAAGCGCCAATCTATTATTATTATTACTAACTCATATGCCCCTATTTATTGTTTAGTTTAGCATACGACAAAATAGGGTATCTTAAAAAAGCTCGACGAAACATTAAACAAACTACTAAATACTGGATTACAGCTGGGTTCTGTACATATATTCAATATTCTTTGCAAAATTTCTACTGAAGTCTGGATAAACAAGAAGGCGAATTGATATAAACGTGGTAATAATAATATTAAGCAAGAATTGTGTTCTGCTTTTAACTATGAATAAATATGCACATTCAAGTGAGTATAAAAACTACAAACACTTATTTATATTTTTGGGTACATACTTTCTCATTTATGTACATTTATTTTGTGATATTTGGTACATTCGCAAATTTAAATTTTTCATCCCTGATATGTACATATGGATGTATATTTGTAAGTATGTAGGTTTCGAAATATGCACCGACAAAGCAGCAGTTAATTACAAAGCTGTCAAACGCAAAACTCACCGCCAGTATGCCAAGTCCTCACCCATCGGCGTGCAAATCGCATGCAGTTGTTCTCTGTTGAAGGATTTTAAACACCTACAGCTGTATTTCCTCGCACGCATTAAGGTATGGGAATGTTCGTATATGGGGTGATTCACGTCAAATGTCCCAAGCGAACTGAGCGAGTAAAATAAGCTACTTTTCGGCTAGCTGGGAAGCAGACAGAAAATGGAAAACAAAATTCGTAAACGCCAAAAATGTCCAATTGTCACGGTGAATGAAAGATAAGGTCTTTTTACATAGAAATTATTAATAACAAGTCGCGGCGCTCCATTGCGTCAGGTTGGCTTCGTTCGTTCGCAGGAATTAAAACATAGCAAAATAATGTCAAGCTCGGCCAAACACTAACTTATGTGTGAGCGCCAATCTACTATCATTATTATTAAAATAATGTCATTTAAGCTCTCTATTTCTCAGACATTTGTGAATCCATCGACTTGGATTTTTTGCACAAAAACTAAAAGCTATTACGAATAATTTAGGTTTCTTTATAACTTGTATATAAACATTAAGGGGGTGTTTTGTTTTCAAATTAAAAACCTTTGCTATAAGATTCAAATCTAATTCCTTTTTGAATGCAGCATCATATAGAGCTGGAAAAATATCGATAGTGTTCCCACTCGATAGTTTAAGTTTTGCACCATCGATAGTCTCGTTTCGATTTCAATGGGTAATTAAGTTTAGAGTTGCACTTGTATATGAGCTTTTTTCGTTTTATTTACATACTTGCATACATTTGTATCTAAACGAAAAAGCCTTTGCACCAATAAATTTAAAATTAGAATGATAGAGTAGTGGAAATAGTAACATACTAAAAACGATACTATTGATGGTGTCGACAGTGGCAATAAAAGGCAAGCCAATCGACGCTATCGATAGTTTTCCAGCTCTAGCATTATAGACGAATATCTGAAAAGGTTTTTGGGAAAGTTTCAGATTCAAACAGCAAGTAATTGAGATATATCGAGTTTAAGTGAAAAAGTGAATGTCGCCTCCGTTCGCATGCAATTTAAAGAAAGAATTTTAGGCAAATAAAAAAACTTTAGATGTGACTCAGATCGACCAAAACCTTGAAAACTTTGTCCTTTAAGGGCCATTCACATACAACCATTGACAACAAAGCGTGAAACGCAGAAGGTATGCTACAATAAACGCTTTGACAGCTTTTGCGTTCTCCTTTTCCTCCATATTTTTTATCTGTAAATAGATAGCAATATAATAATATGCATTAATAATAGCAATAAAAATTCTTATTTACCCTATTTTTGTCATTAAATGCAAATGCAAGCGCACGAGAAAAAATACATGTAGACAGCTGATTGCCAAAGCGGGCAAAAGTTGAGAGTTGCCCAAGATTTTGCTTCGTTTTGCTTTGCTTTGCTTCAAAGGTTTTTTATGTGAGCATACTCATGCATATGCCTACATCGATCTTATATTTCAAAGCAAAGAACTATGAAGCAAAGCGAAGAAAGTTGTATGTGAATCAGCCTTTAAGGTCTTTTTAATTTTTCAATTTTTCAAGCGAACGGAGCCGGCTTTCACGTTGTCACTTTAAACCCGCATACCTCAGACGTAAGTATTGTAATAACTTCTGAACTGTTTGAGGTTTAAATTTAAAGCTTTCCCAAAAACTTTTTCAGGTAGTGGGGAATAATGGTGAATCAAAAAATATGTTAGATTTGAAACTTTACAATACAAAATTTAGTTTGAAAAAAAACACCCCCTCAATTTAAAAAAGAAGTTATAAAAACTAACATTTAGTTTTAAGAAGTATTAAGAAGTGTTGTTAAACTTAAATTCATTGGAATAGCTTGTAGTTTATTTTGTGAACATTTCAACTCGATCGCTACATAAAAATCTGAGATATAGCGAGTTTAAATGACAATTTTGTAAAAATTTGTTATCACAGTATGATGTTTTATTCTGTGCAAGCAAACGGAGCCGACGTTACGCGACGGATTGCCGCGACTGGTTTAGCGCACTCTCAAACGCTTTATAACCCGAAAACTAAAGAAACGCCCCTTTTGATTAATGATTACTATGTTAAAAGACCTAATCATTCGATTAAGATCACTTAAGACAAAATTAAAAATTACCATAATCGCGAAAAATTACAAATCAATTTTAGTTTTGAATTTTCAACATAAAGTTTTTTGAAAATGCGTACCTTTTTCTGTCTACTTCGCAGTTGGTCGAAAAGTAACTCGTTTTGACTCGACGTGAATCGCCCCATATGTATATTTACGTAACTTCCACAGCATCGCACGTTCGGCTTGTGCTTAGTGCAATTTATTTATGGTCGTTTTTTTCCTTCCTTTTGATACCAGCATTCGATTGATTTCGCCCAATTTTCTAAATTTTTCCAAAATCCTCCTGTACCTAACTAAAAAATGGATTGAAACTGGAAAGAGAAAACTCGAAGATTTATTTTTTTTTCTGTTGTTCTGCTGCCGTGTAGCTCTAGTAGTTGTTCTTATCAATGTTGTAGCCAGTCCCGGATTTGCCATAAGGACCGGGCCTGGGGCGGCTAGATATTAGGGATATGGAAAGGATACACTGATGGTAACAAGACACGCACGACCCAAAGTAAATACGTGTGGATACAATATAGGGACACTTAAAGGCTATATGGCTGCAAACACGCCCAGGTCTAAGGAACTTTATAATACATTTTCTTTTTTACTTAGCTGGCGAACTAAGCACGCCAGAAATCGAAGGAAATGGTAAAGCATTACAAATGGCTTTTTCTACAGGCTTAACGGACAATTTTTCAGAACAATGTCTGCAGTATAAAAAATGAGAATCAGATCGGTTGCTTGCAGTGTCTAAGAGCTGAAGGTCTTCAAACAAGTTACTCAAACGTGAACATCGCTCTTCGTATGTGTGTAGCTGTACTCGCGGCAGCAACAGGTAA
>NW_016192199.1:0-3466 GCF_001687245.7 Rhagoletis zephyria | reverse complement strand
AACTCTCATTTCTACTAACCGATGACTGTTCACAGTTAAATTTCCGATCAACGCTGGACCTAGTGGAAAAAGCTTTGCGAGATGCCAAACTGGACAAAAGTAAAATTGACGAGATCGTTCTTGTTGAAGGCTCGACGCGCATCCCTAAAGTGCAGAAGATGCTGCAAGACTTTTTCAATGGCAAGGAGCTGAACAAGTCAATCAACCCTGATGAAGCAGTGGCTTACGGTGCAGCAGTTCAGGCAGTCATCCTCAGCGGTGACACTTTCTCTTCAGTGCTGAAAAACCCCCTTCTGCTAGACGTGACCCCACTGTCACTGGGCATTGAGACTGCCGGAAGAGTGATGACCACCCTCATCAGTCGCAACACTACAGTGCCAGCCCGTCAAATAAAAACTTTCACTATTTACGCAGACAACCAACCGGGCGTCTCCATTCAAGTGTTTGAGAGAGAACGAGCAATGACCAAAGACAACAACCGCCTGGGCTGCTTTGAACTGAGCGGCATTCTACCTGCCCCTCGCGGTGACCCCCAGATTGAGGTCGCTTTCGATATTGACGCCAATGGCATCCTGAACGTCTCAAACAAAACAAAATTACTATCAGCAACGACAAGGGTAGACTGTCAAAAGATGAGATCACGCTGTTGCTGGCGCACACGCTGGCGCTCATTTTGGTTCTGCGCAAAAAATAAACAGAGTATTACAAACAACAAATAAATAAATGTCAATAATATATTGTTTTTCCAACTTTGTAATAATTTACTTGCCAATCCAATGTTGGCAAAAAAATTAGCCGTTGCTTCCGGAAGTTGACCTCCTTTAGGATCGTTTCCAAACGTTTGCAGCAAAATGTCAATTTGGCGACAAACCAAACAAATTTGTTCTGCGTTTTCGACGTTGAGGTTTTCCAGAACTCGCTCCACTTGCTCACTGGCAGTCACGAGACGCTCGTTCACTCGTCGAACGCGTGGAGCAGGCATTTGCATCCCGCGAGCAGGCGGCTACAGCAAAAAAATGGTTAGTTATAATAAAAAAAATATTTCAGCACTTACCGGTGGGCCCTGGCCCCGAAGCAGCTGCTGAGCTTCTCGACCAATTAGAGGGACATCAACGCCCTCAAAATTGCAACGGCCGATAACGTCCCCGTTGTCGTCGATTTCAACTGGTGACAAATATTGTCGCAAAAGTTTGTCAAAAATGTTTCGCTGACCAGCGACATAACAGTCGTTGTTCAATCGCTCAGCCAGAGATCCAGTCATTTGACGGCAGATGTTGCAGTACAAAAATTCGACGAAACGTTTTGGAAGAGCCAATTGGAGGTGTCCTTGCCCAATTCCTTCATGGCGCTGCTGCTCAGCCAGAACTTCTCGCTCACCTTCTGGGATTTGGCAATCACCAAGTGGGTCGTTCAAATCTGCTAAGCAGTCATGCTCGGCGAATGTGGTGAGTGAACGACGATACGTGATGCTGCGTTGAAGGAATGCGACAACTGCATTAATCAGACCTCGCGTGGCCGGCTCGACAAAGAGGGATGTGATTTCATCGCCCAACGAGTGGAAGAGCTTGGTCTTTTTGTTGCACCCGCGGCAGACGCCTACAGGCGACGAATACCAAGCCCGACAAACAGGCGGGGTTTTTGGGCCATCATTCACTTGGTTCTCACCCTCTTCTTCCTCTTCCTGGCCACCTTCTTCTTCCTGGCCTTCTTCCTCCGAGGAGGAGTCGTGTTCACTAGCACGAGCATCACCGCGACCACGATCACGACCACGAGCACCTCCGCGCCCAGCTTGAAGGCCATCTTGAGCACCACTGCGATCAGCTTGAGGGCGGTAGCGTCCGCCTCGTGATCCAAATGAAAGTAGCGGCATCGCCGCTTGGATCTTGGCTGTTTGGGTCAGAGTTCCAGTCGTTGTTTCGTAGTGTATGTCAAGGTGCTGATTGAAGAGATGCTGGATTCTGCTTTGCCAATCTCCAGGTCAAAATTGAGTATCGCATTGGACGTACTCAATGGCTCAGTTCCGAAGAACTGGCTGGCGGATTCTGCACGGTTGTGCAATCGCAACTGTGACGACTGGCAGGGGATGATCAAGGATGCGCCAGGTAGCTCAGAGGTAGCGAAAAGCCACTGCAATGTTAAGAGCTACAGGGCGACTTGTCACGGAGCTGGGGAAATCATGAATTCGAGCAAGATCCATCTTCAGGTTGCTTGCAAAAGAGAGAAAATCAGCACTGGTTTTCAAACTAGGTAACAAGTTGAAAAAAATTGTTTACGTTTTTTACAATGTAAGCTATTTTACCACACAAGGCAGTGGTTAAGTAAACATAGTAAAGTGGTTTTAAATCTTTGGTCAGTGACGCAATTTACTCAGTTGAGCGCGGACAGTTTGCAGGCGCTTCAAACCGCAGCCTCACCCTCATCATCGTCAGCACTTCTCGACCATGGTGACCACCTCTGCCGCCGAAGTCATCGGCCATCATCACCAGTGCAGCAATTAAATTCTGACTTGTAAATGTTTAGCTACAAAATAGATTTTGACAGTAAATCAATACATTTCCTGACTTGTAAGACTTAACTTACATTTTAATAATTTAAAAAATAGTTTGTTTTTCTTTATAAAAACGCGAATGCACTGGTCAATTAGCAGCGGCTTCATGAAGGGAGCGCGGCTTGACGGCAAAGTTGGAAAGAAGTAAAAGGAAAATTGAAAAGTTTAACAGAAGTGTATAGAGCAAAATGTGAACCTAAGCGCCAACTGCAAAGTAAAATTTTAATGAGTCGTCATTATTAGAGTGCAGGTTATTTTACTATGCTAAAATGGAATTTTTGATTTGATGAATAAGCGAAAACAATTCAAACTGTAAATGCCGCTAAAAAATGATTTGAAAAATATTTTAACAGTTGTGGTGTATTGGTGGCTTGAGTCTTCTAAATGTCACTCCTCTTTAACGATATGCTAAAAATGATACTTGAGCTTAAAAATTTGCATATTTTTTTGTGTTTGGAGGCAACATATCAAACTTACAAATAAACAAATAACTTACAAACTACAAAGAAACGTGAAGTGACGTTCAGCAGTTACACAAATGATAACGTCAACAGAGCAAACTTACACATAAAAAATGAAAACGTTAATAAACAACTATAATCTAAACGAATCAAAATTGCAACTTTGACTTGCGATTTGACAAACTCTAAACTAGATTCTCTGCAAGCTAAACTCAGGAGCTACCTTACACATTAAGAAGGAAAACATTATGTCCCTTTCGGGCACTGTAAACTCATCAGCCCTTCGATCTGTTAGAGAGGCGATGTTAACAAACCGGAGTACTGCTGGTGCGCTTTCTTCACCATCCACACAGAGTCAACCTTACTTTTCACAGCCCAAGTCAGTAAATGATAACGCCAATAGGAGATATGGAAAAAAGTTTGAAAAAAATGTCAAATATGCGTATCGAAGCATACT
>NW_016192198.1:0-3466 GCF_001687245.7 Rhagoletis zephyria | reverse complement strand
GTTTGCAGCTAGTGTCCCAAGCGAAAGAGTTAGTGCGAATGCGGCGAATGGCGACAAAGCAGTGGGCGATCAGTTTAAGCAGCTGATCTTCCTTGTACATCTGCTTGAAATCTGTGCAAAAGTGATGATGTAAAAAAGGTAAATTTAGCGGCAAACAACAAATAACAAACAAAAGAACATACTGAATCCCTGGGCAATGCAGGTGATGATGGCGCACTCAATGGCGTTGATCATGTCACCCCCGAAGTCCTTCATCTTGTGCTTCTCCGAGTGACTGTACAGCGTCATCTGCGCCTGGAACTGCTGTCCTCGCAGCTTCTCGTTATTGGCCACCTCAACTGCTGGCGAGCGCTGATGAGGGTCACTGGAGTAGGCGAACACATCGTAACCAATCTGGCCGACCTCCTTGTCGCCTCCAAACTGAACCTGCTTCCACTCCTGACTCTGCTCAATCACCTTCAGCACCGTCTGAACGCCAACTCGATTGAAGATGTTAAAGATGATGTCGATGTCCTTGTTGCGGCAGCTGACCAGTTTGCTTAGGCCGCAGCTAAACTGGTGGCCCCCAGAGTGCGGCGAGTTGTGGGCCCGAGCACAGGCAGCTGAGCAGTAGACGGCGGTGGTGCAGCCCTTGCAGGGCACAAATCGATTGGCGACATTGTCGTAGCAAAAGGCGCAGAGGACGGTGGCGGATTTTGGCCAAATGGTTAGCGAGTAGGCCTTCTCCAGGAGGATGGTCGTCTTTGCAGGGATGGTGCTGGTGGCTGCAAAGGAGCGACCCTTGCCGACTCCGGGCGTGCCGCTCATCTGAACACGACTGTCGAGGATGAAGTTTTGCGGCATTTGTGCCATAGTCGTCTGTAGCACCTGCTCATTAGATTCAGAAAAAGAAGAAGTAGAAGGCAACGAAGAAGAAGAAGACGACATAGAAGAAGAGTCATTCGATGATTCAGCCTGACCGCAGATCTCCTTTATGAGAAGAAGCTCCTCCAAGATGGTCTCAGAAGAGGGCGTCAGGAAACGTGCTCGCTTGATGGCACTCAGAGCCAACTCTGGCCGGTCGGACCAGCGCAGTAGTTTAGCTCGAAGGGTGAACTTTTTTGCTAGAAGAGAAGTAGGCGACACTGGACAGTAGACGATAGCCTGATCAACTAACTTTAATGCCTCTTTGAACTTCTCTTGGAGATCATTGTCATCTTCAATGTTTCGTTTCTGAATTAGCTCTTGAAAAATCGCATCGGCTTTGAGAGCAGCAATTCTGCTGATGGTGGCATTCTTGGCGTCCTTGCTTCGATGGTCGGCCAGATTGGTGTTAATATTGTTCCAGATGTTATTTAGGCTGATTTCATCACTCGATTCAAGGTACTCCAACGCTTCACGAGGATCATTGATTTTGGCCGGCCAGCACAGATTGCTTACTTTTGTAGCGTTGAAATAAGAAGCAAGAACTGCGCTGAGCTTATCTCGAGTCTTAAGATCCATTGCTGGCAAAAGCTGGCTGGTAAACTACGCACTGGCAAAAAGTGGCGACGATAATGACGACGGTAACACTTTTCTGCTGGTGTTCAACTACCGACTGTCTCGATGGAAAAAAATCGTACAATAGCAATTGTAGCTTGTGATGCTTTCGAGAACTGTAGATTGGAGGGGGAAAGGAAGGGAGGGGGAAGAAGAGACGCTTACGCAAGTGCCCGGCGGTAGTAGATGCTAATGATGACTGGTCGAAGAGGAATGTTATGACAACTTTCACATAGTGATCTGCTGAACGGGACAGTAGTAATGTGAACTGCTGCGTCGCAGTGACAGAGGCAACCAATCACAACAAAGTGGGATGATTTGGATTTGAAGTTCCTTCACCAGAGGAGCAGATATACTCTGCTCTGGAGCAATTAGCGTGCGTCACCAGACAGTGAAAGAAGAGAACAACGCGCGTTGATGTTGTGAATGTTTTTCTTTGCCGAGGAGAATATGAAGAGACAATTGTGAAAGAGACAGTGCTCAAGTTGGCTGCAAAAATGTTCTGGTGTTTTGAACTAGGATTGGGAGCGTTTATGATGAGTGAAAGTGGCAGAGATTTTGTTTATTCGTACTTTAACGATCAGTTATGGTCACCCAGTTTTTTGGTTTCCAATGTACAAAGAATTGTTTTTAAAATAAAATTGCAAACTTTTACTTCTGCTCTTTACTGTGATGAAAGTATCCGGCACGAGATTTGCCGAAAAAGGAGAGCACAATGTCAGTAATGTATTTGGCTGAACGGGACACCTCTGCTGGCGTGCCCAGCTTTGGATTAAATTCCACCACATCTAGTGCCACCATTTTCGCCGTCTGATCGAGTATTCTGCCGATGGTCATTGCCTCTCGAACGGTCAGCCCTCCGATGACTGGCGTTCCAGTGGACACTATGGAGGCGTCGTCCACTGAATCAACGTCAAAGCTGACGTGAAGNTGATGAAAGTATCCGGCACGAGATTTGCCGAAAAAGGAGAGCACAATGTCAGTAATGTATTTGGCTGAACGGGACCCCTCTGCTGGCGTGCCCAACTTTGGATTAAATTCCACCACATCTAGTGCCACCATTTTCGACGTCTGATCGAGTATTCTGCCGATGGTCATTGCCTCTCGAACGGTCAGCCCTCCGATGACTGGCGTTCCAGTCGACACTATGGAGGCGTCGTCCACTGAATCAACGTCAAAGCTGACGTGAAGTGGGTTCTTTCCACTGGGGTTAATGGCATCCAAAGCTCGCGCCACTACTTCGGCGATACCTAAACGAAAGAAGTAGCTGATGTAAAAAACCAGTGTTTAACAAATGTGCACTTCACTTACCTAATCGGTCAACGTGCTCCATAGAAAAGTACGTGAGATTCATCTTCTGCAGCAACTGCAGCTCTTGCAGCTCTACATCTCGCAGTCCAATGAAGGCGACATTACGCGCCGACAGTCGTGCTGGTGGCAAATTGGCAAAAAGTGAACTGCCAGGCCGAAGCACTTCCTTCAGCAGAAATGTGACCGGCATTCCGTGGTAGTTGCCCGACTTAGAGGAGTCCTCGGTGTTTGCATCGGCATGAGCGTCGATCCACAACAGTGAAATCTCTTCTCCCTGAAGTCGTTTGGCTGAACATGTGCCCAGGACCGAGCCGACGGCGATGCTGTGATCTCCACCGAGCACCATTGGCAGGTACTCCCTGTCGATGAGGCTGGCCACAGAGGTGCTGAGTCGCTTGACCATCTGCGCAATTAGATAGGCATTCTTGTTGTGGTTGCCACTTGGCCAGCTTTTGGGAAGATTGTCAAAGTTATCAGCATTTAGCCCCAAGTGCAGATTNACCATTGGCTCTCAGTGCATCTGGCGCCAGCTCAGTGCCCGATTTGGGCTGACCATTCCAAAAGGGAGCACCGAGAACTGCCACCGATCGAGGTGCTGTAATGCTGCCGTTGCTGCTGCTGTTAGCCAGACCTCGAC
>NW_016192197.1:0-3466 GCF_001687245.7 Rhagoletis zephyria | reverse complement strand
CGCTCTACATATATGTATGCATGTCTGCGTTATAAATACCTGAAAATAAGTGGACAGTTTGAAAAATCAACAAAGTTTTCAGTTGCAGGATTAAGATTCTCATAGATTTTTGTTCGAGTATTTTATAACATTTTGTATGAAACAATTTGAATATATTGTATTCACCATAAACCATGATGCATTTGCATATTTACGTAAATACATATACATATAAATATTAGAATGTCCGTGGCTTTATTGCTATACATATGTGTATCTAAAGTAATGGTCACTTATGTAGTACACTTCCGCAATACTTATGAATTGATAGATATCTTGTGTGCATGTAACTAAATAAATATGTAAATATTTGCAAGACTATTTGCAATTCTTGTATTAAAGGGAAATAAATTCTAATACTTTAACAAAATGTGCACAAATGCATAATTGGAATAAATAACAAAAAAGTGAAAATGATTATATTACGAATGCTTACTTATGAGTAAAAAAGATGTGCATTTGAGATAAGTATTATACATATGTTGTTATGTATATGTGTCACCAGCTTTTGATTTGATTTTGTTTTAATATTTTTATGCAATAATTTTTTCATCACAGGCAACTCATTAAACTCTAAAACAGTGGACCCGACTGAGCCGACTTTTTCAGTTTGAGTATCTTGATGCTCCACACCCTAGTAGCGCGCAGTTGAAGCGCTGTTACTCCCATCCTGCACACACTATCTAAGCCCAGAGAAAAATTGTGGTACTTTCCAAAATCGTCCTTGTGAGAGAACACTTTTAGTAAATGTCGAAAGCTTTTGATATGGTCAGTCATGCAGCGTTACTTGAAGAACTTCCTTACCAAAACACCTTAAAAATCGAGAACAATTAAATAATTAGGGAAAGTTTCATTGAAATTTAAATTTTTCAATTCAGTTTTTAAAAAAAGGAATTGAGCTTGCAGTTTTGGAGTTCATTACATTTTTACATAATAATGTACAAGTTTTTAGTCATTAACAATTTCTGTTGATTTTTAAGGGTTTTTTCGCTGAGGGCATTACGTACCTTTTTTCAAGTAAAATTGTGTTCACGCGAAATGAAAAATTTAAAATTTCGTTGAAAATTTCTTGCATTTTCCCGAGTTCTGTTTGAAATTAGAAAAAGCTTTTTTTGCTATTGAATGAACTACATATATTTCTATAAAAAAAAACTAGCATACCCGGTGAACTTCGTCCCGCCCAAACTTAATGTTTTGTATTGAAACATTTTGGTCAAACATTTTCACCAACAGTTCACGTTCAAAATTTTCAGTGACGCATTTATCTTTTAATATTATGGTTTGGTGGTTGTGAGAAGACATATTCACCATATTCACATACCATACCATATATACACAAAAAATTTCATAAAGATCGGTCGAGTCCTTTAGGAGGAGTTCGACCACAAACACCGTGACACGAGATTTTTATATATTAGATAATAAAATTTTGGTGTGGAACATATACTTACATATGCAAATAAAATCGCCAAAGCGTCAGAGTGTGCATATTTATGACGCCTCCGCTCAATTGCAAAATAAATTTAAGCGAAATTGTACTAATTCCAAGTGGTCATGTAAATTCTATAATAATTCTTCCAAGATTGAAAATTGCCGTAAATGTAAGTAAATATTAAAAGTTTTATTCGAATGAGATTATAATTTATCCTTTACGCTGTACCTACATATATATATGTATATGTATGTATATTAAAAGACTTCCGAGGTAACTTTCGATTGTATAATTTTGGTGGGGATTTTCGCCCAACCCTCTTAGTAATTCCATGTGCTGTTTATTCAAATGTTTGCCCGTACATTTAAGTCCATCTTTTTAACTATAACTAACTAAGTAAAACGAATAAAAAAGTCATATTTAACGCTACTCTATATTGATATAATACGGATATACGAAATACGGATCCGAAAAAAATTTAATTAATTTACAATGATAAAATCAAAATTTTTGCATAGAAGTACTAACCCTGGAACCTATTTATGTATGTATTTGTATGAATTGTATAGCTATACAGTTGAACTAAATACACCCATTCGTTACCATTTTTTGTTGAACTTAAAGACTACAACAAATTTATATTCACTAATATTTGTAAGACCTTCTACCTTGGCAGACTGTTCGATGGCCATAATTTGATCGATTCCACCCACTGACCTACCTCTGCTCCGCAACTCTATCCATTTTGGCTATAAGTTGATTATTTGATTATGCTGAAAGCCGCGCTTCCGTTTTCCGAAAGCGTAGTCCGCATTTATTGCTCATTGATTCAGTGAAAATAAAGAATTTTTATTTTATCTACCNCAGCTACTGCGCACACAGTAGTTGTTTTTGTTGTGCTGCATCTCTTTTAGCCATTAAAATTTTACGCTTTGGTTGTTCTTAGGTCTTTGGACGTTTTCGGCTCTTATAGTTTAATGCAAATACCCACATATGTATATACATACATACAAGTATATCTGTACACATATATTTGTATTTATAGATAGAGTAGTCATTTATTTATTTGTCATATGAATCGCAAAATATCTTTTTTTATACGCGAGCGTACTCAAGGCATATTCAACAAGGTAGAAGTGACAACTCTTTACATTAAAAAAAGTTTGATTCTTCTAACTTTACATCGGAACTTAACTTCAATAATTCAGCTATTTAATTTTTGCAATTCGAAATTTCCTTTCCATAAAATTTTTTAATACTTGCAGTTTCTTTATGTCAACAAGGAATTCTGGTTTAGGTTTTATCACATCACCATTTGAAATTTGGTCTATCCATGTACATATGTACATACATGTATGAGTGTGAGATTTTATCTTCATATTCGGTATGATAAATCCTGTACCTGGGAACAAAAGCGTCCACTTAGAAATACTCGGCTGCAGTGGACAATAAATAAAGTCACTGGCACTAAAATAGTTTTCGCGCTCACGTAATGAAACATCGCAGCAATTTGCCCAGCGTTGTCGCTTCACTGGACAATTCGGAGGTTTAAAATAGCGCGCAGTTTTGTTGTTCTGACTCTTGCCAAACACAACACAACGCCTGTAATTCCTTTTAATTTTATTATGTATTTAAAATCAGTCGTACAGCTCGAAATTTAAAATTAAAATAAAAGAATTTAAATTTTGAATAGTATAGGGTTAAGAGTTGACATTTCCGTCGCAGTTCAAATGAGAGAAATGTCGAAATCACTACTACCTTGTTATGTCTTGGAGCGTACTGAGGCGTTGATCGTTTGTTTGCACTGAAATGTTTGAAATTCTAAAGGGGATCCCTATCAAAATTTCGATATTGTTGTTTAAGGACCACCTTGCATGAAATTTCAAAATTTTGATTGTTTGTTTGTATAAAAAAACCTCATTCCTGAGTGTCTTAAAATACTTGAAAACAAATAATAATAATAATAATAGATTGGCGCTTACACATATGTTAGTG
>NW_016192196.1:0-3466 GCF_001687245.7 Rhagoletis zephyria | reverse complement strand
GTCCGATTTCCCCCATTTTCAATACCAACCTACCTTGGATTAACGGAAAGCTAAATACCAAATTTCGGTGAGATATCTCAATTTTTGCTCGAGTTATCGTGTACACGGACGGACGGACAGACAGACATGGCTTAATCGATTTCTCTATTCANTCATGTATACATTTGTCTATATCTATCTCGATTCGTTTTGGCTGTTACAAACAACCGTTATGTGAACAAAATTAATATACCCTTGTGCACAAGTGCGCTGGGGTATAAAATGACAAATAAATGATTTCCTTTAAAAGCCCAATTACGAACGATATATTTAAAAAGATGATCCATTACAACGAAGTAATGCTCAGATTAGTTATAATCGTAAGATAAGTTTCGTTTATTTCATGGCAACACTTTTTAATTTATACAAAAATATGTACATACGTATGTACGTCAACATATAATTGCCGAAACCATAAAAACAAAGTAAGAGATACAGTTGCGGTCTAAATAATAGCAGCAAGATTCAAAATGATGCTGTTGACAACGTATCTTTATTTATTTATTTTTAATAATTTTCATTTAAAATATCGGTCGATCCATAATAAAAACATAACAGGGTAAAACCACTGAGAGACAGTCTGACATTTGCCAGCAATATAATTTAATAATTCAAAAATCAAACTGACACACACATTCTCATTTTCAATATCAAACAACAACAATTGTGAACAATTACATTTTTTTCTTTTCAATTTTATATGATTTTAAAATGCTGGCAAACGTCAGAAAAAATCATGGCTGCCGAATTGAGAGAATGAGTTTACCTCGTAATGTTTTTATCATGGGTCGATCTATATCAGATACATGAATAAAAGTTTCAAAGCACGCAAAAAGTTCACAAAAATTAATTAAACTTTAAAAAATTTTGAAAAAAAAATTAGATTTTTTTAATTAGATTTCCTAGAAAGATTTCGAGTATGTGGTTTTATAGCTCGTAGACCCCTTTCAAAAATTTACCGGTTTCGGTGGACCCCCTACTGATACATTTCTAAATATTCCCAAAGCTCGTAAAAAAATGAAATGTGAAAAAATAAAATTTGCATCGCGGGTGAACTCAAAAACTAAACTCGGAGAGGCCAAAATAAAACTAAAAGATTTTCATCCTATTATTTTTTGTTTCTGTTTATTAAAATAATGTGATTCCACACAGAATATCCATTAAAATTCTCTCACGCTCTGAGGAGTTAAAATTTTTAGAGCACTTCGATCCCTAGCGTTATTTACATTATCTTCACCATAAACTCATCAGATGTTTGGCTCCCTCATGACTTTGTACGTGGAGTATTTGTTTATTTGTGTTGATGGCATAATTTTTATTTTTATCGCTCCGAGTTTTAAAGTATGGCGAAACATTTTTTAAACACAAAACTTAACACAACAAACCGGCTAAGCTTTTTCCGGCAAAATTTTAATTCAGAAACTGACAATAGAGAAAAGAACGGGTCTAGAAAAATCGATGACAAACAACCGAGCAAGCAAAAACCACAAAAAGTGTTCCACCGTCTCATCCTCTTCAAGGCAGGATGGGCAAATGAAGTTGCCATTTACGCCTATCACAGTCAGGTGTTTGTGCAACGTGAAGTGACCAGTCAGCAGTCCAACAAGTTGTCTGCAGTGTCGTCTGCTCAGCGAGAGCAAAAAACTAGATAGCCATTCTGAGATTGAAGGTCACATGAGTTTTGCCCACCTGTATCCCCTCGATGCCTCGTAGTCATTGCTGAACGAAGTATTCACCCATTTTCTGATAGTTGCTTCGATGGCCGAAAGTGGGTATGCTAAAACTGGATGTGGACCGAGGAAGGCCTGGTCTGAGCCGATTCTGGCCAAATGGTCAGCTGCCTCTTTACCAGGTACTCCAACAACCTCGTTATGTTCACCATCATATTTTAGTCGAGACGTGCACTGCCGAACTAGTTTGGAAGTACTTAAATAGAGGGCTGGTCAATGCCTTAAGTGCAGCTTGGTTGTCACTGCAGTCACGTAAACTCCTCCACCTATGTTCCACCACGTCGTACATGGCTTTGAGCATTGCGCCTGGAAGACCGAAGCATATTCACCAACAAAAAAGTGTAGCTTATCCCCATTTACTTCGAAAAAGACCCCATATCATGAGCCAGTTTTGGAGCTACCAGTGAAGACAATGTGTGAGAGCGGTATCAGTGATGGAACTAAACCAGTATTTAGCCTCAGGGAACTCAACATTATAGAATCTCTTCAACAAAGGTAATAGTGGCGGACTATCCTGTAGCATTGCAAAGACAAAAGTGCTTAAATCTCTGCCAATTTTCGCCGCGCCCCACTGAGTGTTATACCAACATCCGGTTCTTTTTAGTCTGCAGATGGCCTTTCCCACGTATGAAAACATAAAGTAACGGTAAGTGCATACACTACTCAAAAAATTATGGCTAAATAAAGAGGCTATCAAGCAAACATTTTGGTGTTTTACTATCGAAACCAGATAATTTTTCATGGACCCCCACTTACAACTCATGGACACCCATATTTTTTATGTCATCGTAGTAAGGTAGGATGATTCTAAAAAATCGCTCGGACGCTGGAAATATCATTTTTAGGTCAATAAGAGGTTTCTTAAATCCCATCCTTCATATTCCATTACATTGTTGAATTAAGTCAGCATACCTACCTATATACATATGTAAATACGTTTTGTAGGAGCCTCAAAAAAAGTCGTGCGATATTTCTACCACGAGTTATTAATACATAGTACCAGGTTGACCGAGTTTTGCTCGGAGTGCATATATTTTTTAAAGTTTTCATGGTTTGAGTATCAAATACTGGTCATTTGGATAGATTTAAAATTGGTATTTTGGAATAAATTTAAAAAAATTGAGCTTTTAATGACCTAAGTATAAAGTAAGTAAATTTCTTACTTCAAAAAAGTGATGGCAACCCCTATATAGGAAATACGCTAGAATGAACCTTAGAAAGCAAAAAGTTATCTGTATACAAAATTTCATCAAAATCTTTAGAGCCGTTTCCGAGAAACTTATGGATATACTTATATATATATATATATATATATATAAGAATTGCTCTTTTAATGTATAAGATGTACATACATATGTACATACTTTCGAAACTGTATGGCACTTATGAATACAAGAAACCAGCCTTTAATCCTCTCGTAAACGGATTTAATACTCGTAAAAAGCCTTTTCATGAACGGGAGGTCTAATACAAGAAATTTGTTTCTTATTTTTCAAGTTTCATGTTGCCTGGCATTACATCCAGAAACACAATAATGTTAGTAATATGTAAATAACTCTTTTACTGCATTTTAAATATACTTGCCATAATTTTACGAGTACTCCCTAAAAAGTGAAATTTAACTGCTATTTACAATAAACCAAAAACTAAAAAAAAACATTCTAATTATAACCAAACAAGCATTGAATCGAAAAGGC
>NW_016192195.1:0-3466 GCF_001687245.7 Rhagoletis zephyria | reverse complement strand
ACATTTTTTAAATTGAAATAATTTTTTATTTGACTGTATTAAAGTTTTTACTTTTTCGGTAGCGTGTGGGAAGCTCCGGTATGTCCAAAAGTTTGCAGTATTGCGAAGACGCTGTTCACTAAGGCTGAAAAATCACACTCACAAATCAGATAAAGTAAAAGTTGAGCTCCTGCGAATTCAATAAGTTGTAGCGTAAATACTTGCCAAGTGAGCTTCTCTGAAATTAAGAAATAAATTTGTTGAGGGGATATGGCAGTTTTTTTCTTTGTTGGTGGTTGGTTTAGTTAATATAAAATGCTTAGCTTCCCAAAATTCGATTGAAGGAATCTCCGACCTAATTTTTGTCATATTTGAAGACGTTGAGAGAATTCGTTCTATTTTCGTTTCGATTCTAATAAGTTCGAATTTAATATAGAAACTGTTGTAGCCATCCATACGTCAGCGAATTATTTTATGTATAGTAAGTATTATGGTTTTCATTTCGTTCGTTGTTGTGTTATTTATGTTCTTGTTTTTATATTAGTATTGTTATTGTACTTATTTAGTTGCTTAGAATTTCCCTTAATTGCAGCCATATTTTTTGGTTAAAGTACATTATAGAAATACATTTGTATATCTGCTTAAATATTATTATCGATTACAGTCTCCACGAAATGTTCGTTGACAGATAAATATCTCGGTACATATGTAGTTACATACATACTTATACTTTCATATATGACAATTCAAGAGGGGGAGTATAATTTGGAAACTCCTCAGTGCTTCTGCTACATATGTACATACATACATATCTGTGGTCGTAAGCAATAACCGCCTAAGTCGACTTAAGAAAGAATTGCTATCGTTTTCTGCAACTATTATTGTCTACGTGAAACTCCCATCTCGTTACCTATTCTAAAAAGATATAAATGAAAGTATTTTAGTTTCCTCATAAGGTTAACATTAGAACCCAAATATTTAAAGCGCTTTTTCTCGAATTCAGGTTTTTTAACTTAGGCGATTATTGCTTATGACCACAGATATATACTTATATCAAACTAAATATTGGTTTGTTCATAGTCTGCATGTCTACATATATTTCTTTCAGTTTATTTCACCTTTGCTCAGTTTATATTTCTATTTCTTGCCGATTCCTTAAAGATGAGTTACATTCTGATTGAAACAAAATTTATGCCTTGGTTTTGCCTCAATTATGGAAACGTTCTGGTGGGCAATTCTCGTTCTATGAAATGGTGAAGTGAAAATGAAAAATTTTAATTTAGTGAAAATTTTATTTCTTCCTTTATTATTTTAAGCGATTCTTGCTTTAAAGCTTTTCCATAAACATCCAGCAAGTAATTGCTTGGTAGTTCTTGAAACACAAGCTACCGCTCCATAGATTTCCATATTGGTTTTACCATCATGGTGTATAGCCATCTTAGGATCTTGTGACTGCATCCACAGAACTTTCCTGTCAGCCGCTTACACACCGTTAAATAATGCGAGGCCTCGAAGGTAATCGCTTCCAGTAGTTCCTCTCGTAGAAGTTTGGTGGCTAGGTTTAGTTCTAGATACTTCCCTTCGCAGAAGATGCTAACCACCACCCCATCGAAGGTTATGTCCCTCATGCCCCGCAGGCCTTGTTTCATAGTGAATGGAATAATGGCGGTTTTAGCTGGAGCTATGCTACGCTATAATTTAGTGAACCATCCTTTCGTTAATCTTAAACCCCTTTGAATTATGTCACGGAGGGTGATCTCAAACTCCTCCCCCCCCCCCTGAAGGCAACCCTTTTTAGATTTTAGTTGTACCACATTGTCGCCGACTTCGATTTCAGAAAGCAATTCTAGTAGTTCTACGTGTCCACCCAGTTGCAGATGACAGGCTGCCCTGAGTGTGAGGTATTTTTCAAAAGCTCTCTTAAAGCTCTTGTATTTCGGTTGTCAGTTGATACAGGGCTGTGTCCTTGGACCTTCCAGTTCTGTACTCATGCTGACAAGAATGTTTAGGCGGTAGCATGTCTGATTTACTATTGTTGTCTATTATCATTCCCATTGCTTTCTTATGGGTCTATAAGATTTTGCTAGCGAAGCCATTCAGTAGGCCCTGGGTTCTGTGCTAGGATGACGCATACTTTCGTTTAATTTTTAAGCTGTTTAATTACTTATACAAATTTAAATAATTGCGTATTGTTTAAGAAAATTTTACTTTCCGCTTATATTTAACTTATTAGTCTTGTTCTATTTATTTTTAGGTAGTTTTTTCCCTGTGGAGGATGCCGGAGTCATTCCAGTGTTATCTGTCTTAAGTTAAACAAACGTCTTTTATCACTCGACTTTCATCTTCTCTATGTTGAAGAAGTTTTGTAAACCAAATTTAAAAATGTTTTCGTTGAGCAAATGTATTTAGTTAAGCTTATAAAATTTCTAGTTAAGTAGTTGTTACGAGGTAGGCACAGCCGCTCCAAATAAACTCATTTTAAGTAAAATATTTTTCAATATAGATTAGCAAACCCAAATCTTTACTACTTGTGTGCCCATATGTACGTCTACATAAAATATATATGCAAGCAGCAGCATTGCCTGATGCATTTCTGTAAAACTCGTTAAAAAAAGAAAAAAAAGGATATTATTAGAAACTTGAGTGGACCTCTTGAAATTAACGTAACAGTTTTTAACTTACTTGTACATAGTACTTACAGATGTGATCAGTTGAAACATGTGTTTGATTTGTCGCACAGCAGATTACACTTCTCAAACAAACTTATGTACATAAATTCAACAGATGTAATAAATTTTAGATTCTTCTGAAAAGAACAATCGGACACGCGAGTAATGTAAAGGAACATGGAGTTAAATCTCAATGCAGGTAGTAGCGGAGACTAAACAACACTTGCGCTAGTTTTGGTTTGAATACAAAAAGGGACGAGTTCATCTCGAAAACACTCATGCAATATTTGTAAGTGGCGGCTTCATTTGAATGTACATACATATCACTAGCAGATACTTACAGTTATTGGAAATACGATCTTTGTGCTCTTCAGCAGCCCTTATTTTTATAGGCTGTGATGAAAGGACTATTAGTGAGTAACAGTTGCCGGAAACTGCTGGCAGATGCAGTTGCTGTTGCCATTGCCATTGCAGTTTCGAAGGAAGTGTACGGATAGAGTGATGATTCTTAGAAAATCTCTGTTTGCCCACGAGAACGTTTTGAGATGTTTCTAGAGATCGAAATGAAGCAATTGTAGTAGGACCGATTGTTTTTAAGAAATATGTGCATATGTACATAGATGCAGATGTTGAGAGTTACATATACGTTTTCTGAATCTTGGCTCCATGTTAAGTATACCTCATGGATCCAAACAAAAAGAAAGAAATTTCATTTATAAAACTATGCAAATACATACATACATACTTTTTAATTAAAATTCATTATACATACATACATATGTTGCACAATCATAATGTAGGTAAACTTATTTCCTATT
>NW_016192194.1:0-3467 GCF_001687245.7 Rhagoletis zephyria | reverse complement strand
CCCCATCCTTACATTGGTTTTGAATGGATCCTAGGACACCCAGAACTGCTGGGTAATACTGTAAGATCCAGTGCCGTTCCACCTCTGCTTGGCCTTCGAGTGATACATTTCACGAATGTTTGTCTTAATATTCCTGAGAGAGGCGCCTATATCCATTCAGTGCGAAGCCGCTCCTTTCTAGTTCGCCCCCTGCCTCGTTTCCGTAAATGCCCCTATGTCCCGTATTAAGGAAATTTCGTATTGATCAGAAATATAGGCCAGCTCTCTCATATAGTCATCCACTAGTTGTGAATATCCCAGCAGATAACTGCCTCCTTAATTGAAAACAATTCGGTCTGGAAAACGCTTGCATAGTCTGCTAGGCGAAGGGATAACTTTAGGTTATATTGCTTAATGAAAACCCCTGCCCCAACTCCGCATTCCATCTTGACCCGCCCACAAAGATAGTTCAGCCTACCAAAAACTCGACGTTTCCTTGATTCCTGTCACTGCGGCTTAGGAATTTCGTGCGGGGTTTGTGGTGAACTCGGGTCTACGACGGGATGTAGTTAGTGGGCAGCGCTTAAATTTCAGACGGCAGTGAGTTTATGATGGAACCGTGCCCGAGCGATCTTTCCTTCCAGAACCCCAGGGCATGCAGTTTGATGGCGCTATCAGCAGAAGGACGATCAAAACATGCTTGGGACAGGGTCCCATTGCACCTGTTTCGCCAGCGGCTGCTGGCTTTTGAACTCCGCTTAGCTTTTAAACCAGCGCACCGTAAGAGATTATAGACCGGACTATAGCCGTGCACAATTCTTGGTTTCAAACCCCATCTGTTGTCTAGCATTCTCTTGGCTGCATTGCGAGACGCCGTGGCCTTCCTTGGACGCTCGGAAAAAATTTGGTATCCAGTTATGTTTGGGATGCAGAATAACTCTAAGGGCTTTCACCTGCTTTGACAGATCCAGTTCCGTTCCTCGGAACCTTGGTTCAGTAAAAGTAAGTAGTTTCCTCCAGCTTAGCGGAACGTGGTTCAGTATTAGGCACCCTCTAAAAATGGCTTATACGACTGGAATGACCATTGCAGAAGCTTTCTGAAATATGACTGCTAAAGTTCCATCCATACCCGGTGATTTAAAGGATGAGAAGCTCTCTAGTAGCTCCTGCAAGAGGTCCTCGGAGAGAGCTGATAAATGGTTCGGGGCAGCGGCTTTCTGCACCCTGGAAAGTGAGTATTGAGAAGGATATCTAGCGACTCTCCAGCCGACTCGGTCCATGAACCATCTGTCCTTTCTATATATGTTGGCTGTGAGTACCGTTTGGCAAGGATTTTGCTCAATCTAGCAAAGTCCTTAGTATTCACGATATACATATATTGCAGACAAATCCAAAAATAAATTTTCTCTGTGTACCCCACTCAACAAAAAAAAATCCTCTTTGTACTTTTCCACGGGATCATGCGACTGTCAAACTTCATGTGAAATATAAATTTAAATCCAAAAGAATTAATAAGCAAAATAAACTGTCAGCAAACAAAACAAATCAGCACAGTAATAAACACGAATTGCCAATAAATACAAATGTATACACACATGACTTGTACACGTACAACAGCAACGTACATTAATCTCCGATATTTACCTACAAAAACAAACGAGAATGTCTCAACGCATTAGCGATGTAGATAGTGTGATGTGTGAAAGTAAGCATATTTGCAAATAAATCCATACGGACATATTTACACAGCATGTACTGATGGCACGAGTGAGCACATGCACAGCACAGCACAACACAGCAGCCAAGTTGTCCAGCTGTCCGTCTAAATGTTGATATAATAGACGACGGCAAACAAATCGGTAATCCAAAGTCCCAAGTCAACAACCAAGCAGCAGCAAGGCATGCAGGAGCTGGACAAAGCGTTTACAGGGGGGCGAGATGGAGTGCGCTAGCAACAGTGGCAATGCGTGAAACAGCAGGAGATGGAGACGGGATGAGAGCGTCGCGCAGGCAGCGAACTGTTGGAGTATGCAAATTCGAAGATGAAGATGAAGATGAAGATAACTGTGCTGACAAAGTGGCTGACAAAAAGGCAACACACCTGGGAGAAGCAGCGTACAAGCGTACGATCAGATGACTAAATGCATGGATGGACGACGGATGAATGATGGTGCAGCAGCCAAAATGAGTGAAGCAGCAGCAAGTAATTTGGGCCGATTGACCGATCATTGCGATTGTTGTTTTTTCGCCTTTGTCAGCAGTGGGATATAAATGGTAAGCGGGAGATCGGCAAGGCAGAAGTAGAAGCGAGCTATTATGGATTGATGTCCCGCTGCTGGTTGGACGCATGTTTTATGCTGGCATAAATGTCACTTTCAATAAGAATTCGAACATTGCTGTCTGCTGAGCGTATGTACATATTTACATACTTTGGTATGCAGTTCGGTCAATTTATCATCGTCGCTTTGTTGCCAGCGTCAACAGCAGCACAATACGTGGTGTATTCAAGGAAACCAACTCCAATTTCAATGCCAAATGTACGTTGAATCTTATGCGGATCGAGTTGAATTCACTTGACTTAACTTTCCTTGCCTTGCTATGCGGTGTCGACTGTTGAGTAGCCAAATAACAAATAATTAGTTTGCTTCAAGTGACGTGTACACATGTTTTCTAACCTAAAACTCGTATGTACTCACCGTCTTCTGTATTAGTATACTCATTTAACTTTGTCTGCGCTCAGCAAGATCGCTCGAACTGTCATTCGCGTCGAATAGATCGATCGCATGCATGCGTACATTTCGGCGAAATATAATATTTGTAGCCACAAAGCTGGCAACAGTTGGAGCCTAAAGTTGAAAGAGTTCAAAAGTGTGGAAGAAGACAACAAAAGGGGAAAAATGATAAGAAGGATGGCATATTGAATGCCAGAAGCAGCGGGTGATCGACCGAAATTCACGAAGATCACCACCGCCACCTCCACCACCACCACCACCACCACCAGCGTCACAGCAACAGACAATTCAAATTGCTTGTCAGGGATTAAAGCACATTTGTTACTACTACTTCTTTTCGTTCTTCTTTAACGTCTTTTGATGAAGATTTCCAAATGTGAAATGAGTTGATGCAGTGGCACAAAAGGTGTGCTGAAGTGTGGTTGAAGTGGTTTTAAGAGGCGCAAATCAGGCGCAAATGTTGTTTATATGATTAAAATGTTAATCGGTGCATACAGGCGGTGGGCATATACATAGTTATGGGCGATGATAGAAAGTAATTTGATAAAAATATCGGGATCTTGGAAAGCGTTGAGCCGATTCTAACAGCGGATTTGGATTATAATAAATAGGAATGCTTGTATACTTAACTTTGACACCGAATGTTATCTCAGTGCGATTTGAAAATAGGAACTAGGTCTCATTCTCTCACTGATATACATATATGAGATTTGAAATCGGAAAATGACACATCGTCCATAATTTAGCCTTCAGAAA
>NW_016192193.1:0-3467 GCF_001687245.7 Rhagoletis zephyria | reverse complement strand
TAAAATTCGGCTCGGAACTATAAATATAAATACCAATTTAAGCTTAATAAAAATCTTTAATATTTCTAAAACTTCTATTTACCGTTCATATATTACAACGACATTGCAAAGTACCATTTCTTTAAGGAAATACCCTGTACAGAATATGTTAAAATTTTTGAATTTTTCTTATCTTAAGCTGAACTTCTTTTTACATACATACATATATTCAAAATGATCTATCTGCAGCTAAAAATTAGATTACCATACAAAAATCCACCTAAGACTTAACTTTCATCGATGATGTTAGTGCTGGACTTCTATATCGCTTGACAGAAGGATTACCTATTGAATTTCAAAATAAAAATTTGCAGGGGGATCTGGCTTCTTGTGGATTGGGCCAAGTACACTGAGACTCCAATCTCCGGGCATGTAGTCATCTTATACATATTTTAAGTAAAATAGGCCAGAAAAAAGCCACGAAGTCAGGCCTAAAGTTCTGACGCTATCGCATAAAATTAAATGCTAAATTCCAAAAGTTAGCGCGGTCACACTAGCTAAAGGTTTGTATCATTACTTTGCTGTCAGTTTAGTGCCAAAATAGGTTTGGCTTGAAATATTTTTTCGCTTTTCTGAGAACGATATTGTTGTAGCTTTTATTGACGTTGTAGTAGTTTGTCTCAGCAGGACGAACTTGTTGAGCAACTCTGCTGTAAACTATCTACCACTGTTCCAAGTTTACTAAGCAAGCTATGAAATGTATTATTCTGCTGAAAGAGAGATAGTACACACCTCTGAGCCGCTATCCTGAAACAATCTTCTATTGGAGTCAACAAATTCTGCATTTATTATTCGCTTCAGCAGTAAGTACCTTTTGAACGAGGAAGTATGTTATAGACATTGTGGAGCGATGAGGTAACATCATGCGGCCCGGTGCCAACAGTTCATGTATGTATGATGTATGGAGTGGAAGATCGACATCTATCTATCTATCTATCTCGGCAGCCAGTTCGGAAACCCTCTATCTCAGAAAACTTTTCAAGAACGCCCTATTTCAGAATTCGGTACGAATACGCCCTAACTCAGCTGGCGATTCAAAAGCGACCTATCTCAACATATTTCCAGTTGAGATAGGGCCTTTTTGAACCAAATTCTGAGACAGGGCGTTTTTCAATCTTTCCAAAGTACGGCGTTCCTTACCTTAGATTTGTCGATCTCTCACTCAACCGTCGATATGTCCCCTTAAATGGCACATGAGTAACAAGTCCCTTTTACTGTTATTATATTCTCCAAACCAAACCTTTCTAGAGCCAATCGCTCAAATGGAGGACAATAGCAATACAACCTGCATTTAATTAGCCATAGTAACACATTCCTTTCATAATTTACAACTTCATTTGCACATTTCTGTAATTATTATATGCCGCATTATGCACAAATAAAAATGTAATTAATTTTCTTTATGACAAGAGAATTAAAAGAAAGAAATGATGAGAAAAGTGGCATTGACTGAGATTCTATGGCGGCATATGTACATCTACGTGGGAATACAAATGTGTATGTGTGTGTGTATGACGAAATAAGCTGCAAAATGTATTAAATGTATGTACATATATTGCATTTTCAACAAGCCATTTTCATTCATATACGCATATTTATACGGAGCACAAATGTTGCCAGCAAGCAGTTGCAAAAAATGCCAAACTCAGCGCCAGCATAACGGCGTTGTTGGCTTCGCCGCCTTCGCAATAGAGGCAGACATGGCTTTCGGCAGGCCACGCAAGGAATGATGCAGCAGCTTTTACTGCGAAATAAAGAAGCACAGCAGCAGCAAAGCCAACACACCATTAGATGGCATCATTAAGGATGCTTTTCATGGTCATTATTTTGTGGCAACAGCTGTGGCCAAAAAATCTCTGAGTCAGATATACTATGTACAGACAGACATCTGTAACTCATGTAGATACAAGTGTATAACATACGAGTATATTGCCTTAAGTTCTTGGGTATTTCAGGCTCGAGCACAGAAGCTTTCGCTTTAATAATAATAATAGATTGGCGCTTACACATATGTTAGTGTTTGGCCGAGCTTCTCCTCCGATTTGTGGCGTGCGCCTTGATGTTGTCACACAAAGCGGAGGGACCTACAGTTTTACGCCGACTCCGAACGGCGATTGTATTTTTATGAGAAGCTGTTTTTCATGGCAGAAATACACTCGGAGGTTTGCCATTGCCTGCCGAGGGACGACCGCTGTTAAGAAAAAACTTTTTTCTATTTTTTTGCGATGTTACTTTGACCAGGGTTTGAACCCAGGCGTTGCGGAGTGGAAGCGCGCACTGCTTACCACTACACCACAGCGGCTTCGCTTTCGCTTTATTTTGGAATAAATATCTACATCTGTATGTATGTGTATTCTGTTTGCATTTTTGAGTGTGTTTGTTACTAGAAATGCTAGGCGTGAAGGCTTTTGCCTCAGCCGAATGCTGCAAGCTATCATGGGTTTTCTCAACTTCATATTGGTTTTTCCGATGCTTTCTATATGTGTCTCGTATGGAGATTATCTTTTCAACATCTTCCGTTTTGGTCCACTAAACGGCGAGTGTGAATTTTTTGGGTTTTGTGGCTACGATGGGCTATACAAGCAGTCTGGTAGAGAAAAATTCGATAAGTGTGTGAACTAATATGTATAAAAAAGATTGAGACAAAATCGTGATGCATTTTATCTTGCGCCCACTTAACAAAAAAAAATCAGTTCAAAGCTGTAAACATCCCATTAAGAAGCTAAAGATTTTTTGACGTAGAATACGTCTTACCTTAAGGTATGGGGGCTATGTTCAAATGTTGTAGTTGTAATTTTTAGAGCTTCACAAAAACGCTTATTGCACGAGANGATACAGCCTGCAGACCAAGACGAAGGCGCTGGACTGTTCCTTTTTTTTTAAAACGTCAAAGGTTATACCCCGACCCACTCACAATTTTTAAAACTTTGAAAAGTAATTAACCGCTGCATTGTAACCACATCACAACAAGCAACAGATGGCGGCCATAAACTCGTAAGCAAAGCAAAGCAAAGCAAGGCAGCAAACTAAGTAGTCAATGGGTAGTAGAAACGAAAATCGGGGAATGAGCTTCCGGCAAAGCAACTGCTGCTGCTGCTGCTGCAGTTGGCTAATGACGCCAGGGCAGTGAATTGTCTTGCACAAAAGTGTGTTAATGACCGCCAAAAGTAGCAGGCAGCATCAAAAACGACAACCTAAACCAAGGCAGCCTCCACACCACACAACCTACAACTACGAGTAAACGGTTGCAAAGCGAAAAATTGTACGCGCTTCATTCGCTTGGCCGCTACTTTTGCTAAGCAAATTATGTCGTCAGCACCGTCATTCAAGGCGCTCAATGAGCTCACAAACGTGCAACATACACTGCTTGAGTTAGTGCTTTTTCAGCTCATTGTGGCTGCCACAAAAGCTTACGCACAGTCCATACT
>NW_016192192.1:0-3467 GCF_001687245.7 Rhagoletis zephyria | reverse complement strand
CGTTATCGACTCTCCAATCGTAACTTTTGGCTAGAGAAGAATGTTGTGAACGAATTATGTATCTTAGTCGTAGGTATCACTTAGCATGCGTTTTACGAGCTAATCATTATCTCCGGTAATTTCTGATTTGTTTTAAATCCGATCATTGGATCAGAAAGAAATTAAGGATAATCTAAAATGTTTAAACGAGAATTGAATTCAGTAGGGATTTTTCGCTTAAAAATTACTTGTTTATGAATAATGATGGATTTAAGGATTAGGAATTAAATGGAAGAAATTTTAATGACAACCTTGTGCATTAAAAAATATTCCTGACATTACTTTAGAAAAATAGTAATTAAATTCATTTCCACATACCATTTTTTAAATGCCTGCAATTTGTTGTCATTTCAATGCCTAGTTGAAATTCGGCATAGGGCTATTGATTTGTAAAATCTTAACTTCAAAAATAACGAAAAAAAAACTTTTAAAACCTTGAGAATATTTAACAAAATCACCGTCTACTCATTTCTGCTCCCCGTTGTATATGGTAACCATACGCCATCCATATATATGATCTATCAGCGCTCCTAGCGCCCATGTTCTGTGCCTAAGATTCAACAAACTGAGTAAGGAGTTAACCATATTAAAGCTGCTCTCATTTTGTTCAGAAGAAAAACAAAGCTCCTTGGATTATCTTTGTTTAAAAAAAATACCTGTACATATATGATATATGCAGTACACTTTTTGGTGATGTTTTTCAAATAAGGCAGATCGGAATATTCGCTCTCTGGGAAGACAATACCTGCAACAATTTTACCATGTATATGCACGTATGAAATTTTACAAAATTTTCGATTCTGTATTCGTTTTTTAAAATTATGAGATTTTGTTTAAATGTTTTATGGCCTTTAAATTGTTTCTATGCATGCCTTTTATTAGAAGTCTTTTTCATAAATTCCTACGCCTATTCTTTGTAGTTGCCATATATGTATTAGTAGAATCCTATCGTAGTTGCATAGTAGTTGGTGAATCTTCATGAAGCACGCAACCTCAAAAAAAAAAAAGAAAAAACCAATGACTTTGTGCCGGGTCCCAGCAGCGGCAAGTTTTTTAATCCAACACATCCATGCTGACCAACAAATGATATTTTCAAAACCAGCTATGTACAAGTACTAGAAATCACTTACTCGCATCGAGTTGCGAGCTCGTGTGTGTATGGGTGTACCCAACTGGGAAATAACAAATTTTGCATTTTATGTTCTTTGTTTAGTTTAAGTTCTAAAGCATTGTTTTTCTCTTTTTTTCGTGTATTTTCTCCAAAAAAAATTATTCGACGCGTCGCTAATTGTTTTCCTAGTTTAAAAAACACAAAATTTTCTTTCTACTCTTCTTACTGCACTCACTCGCTGTCATAAATGCAAACAATAAAAAAAAAAAACAACAAAACAAATAACGTAAACAACAATGAAATTAACAATCTACAATCAAAAACAAATAAACAACAACAAATGCCACAAATGCATTCATCGAAACATCATCAAATGTATGCAACAACACAAATGAAAAAAACAAAACAAACAAATAGGACTTCCAATCTTCCATCCACGCAATCGCTACAGGGATTTGTTGAACCCCAGCCCCTTTGCACCCATCTCAGCATTCACGCGTGATCCGTTCTGGTGGGATGCCGCTGATTTGATACCCCTCCGTGCCCTCTCCGTGCCACGTTACTCCAGTCCAATTGCACGTGACTCGTATTTGTCGCCAGTGAAGAATCGTTACTTGTGGTCGAGACATCCAGTTAGACCATTGACCCGTAAGTATTTATCAAGTTTTTTAGTTATTTAGTAACATGAGTTTAATAGTTGTTTCTTTATTATATATTTTATTGAATAAAGTGGATTTGGTTTCCCTTTGTTCTGTATTGTGAAATGAAATATTTGATTCCATACCCATTCCGAAAGTTAAAAAGAAAAACACTTTTCCCATTTTCAAGCACACAAGCAAATACACGTTGATTTATGTAGAGAATATTTCCACGACACACACTGTAGAAAATTTAGATACACATTTATGAGCACTACACTGAACGAAATTAGCTTTTAGATGAAACCTGGGCAGCAAAAAAATATTACAAAATTTAAATGCCCATACTCACCTCATACACACGCTCTTGTGTAAGCCAACAATTTCTTAGGTAGTCACTCACACCTCATCAAAGCACTCACTCATATTTCACCACATTCTCTCAAAACGATGTTTAAAATAAGACTACATTCAATCCATTCCATCGCCTTCCCACTCATTCATTTAACATGGAATTTTATACTAAACTACTGAAGCGTTATGAGAAATTCCACCAATTCCATCAAAAACTTACCGTAACGATGAGTCAAAAAAAGTCCGTAAACTCGCATAGGACATATATACATTCGATATGACTCTCGATCTTTCAAAAATTGCATCCTTAAAAAAATTTCGCAAATCCGTTCAATCCAAATCTTGCAACAAAACTCGCTCATATTTTTTCACTCAAATTTCTACACGCATAATCTTGCACTCATACCTATTCATTCACATTTTTACTCAAACTTCTACTCGCATAATTTTGCACTCATATTTATACTCAAACGTCTACTCACATAATTTTGCATTTATACAAAAACTCACTCATATCTCTTGATTTGCATTTATACTAAAATTTCTACACACATAATTTTTCGCGCATTTTAAACGAATAATTTTGGACTCATACAAAATTTACTCACATTCACACTGAAATTTCTACACGAATAAATAATGTTTCTCTTATAATAGATCTCACTTACATATTTTCACTCACATTTATACTCAAATTTTTGCACGCATAATCTTGCACTCATAAAAACTCACTAATATCTTTTCACTCACACTTATACGCAAATTTTTACACGAATAGTTCTGGACTTATAAAAAAATTCACTCAGATATTTTCCTTTACAATTATACTAAAATTCTTACACGCATAATTTATGCCGTCATAAAAAATGACTCAATTATGTATTTTTACTCCCATTTACACTGAAATTCCTACAAGCAAAATTTCGCACCCAACAAAAAAAGAAACTCGCTCATAGCTTTTCACTCACATTTGTACAAAATTTTCTACACGCGTAATTTTGCACTCATAAAAAACTCACTCGTATATTTTCACTCACATTTATACTCAAATCTCTACACTCACAATTTTACACCTTTTTAATATCCTCTTGTATATATCTTCTAATTTCTATACATTTACGAGTAATAAACATAAATATATTATCTCAAAATATCTCTCTATTCATTTTCATAACAGCTGATGGCGAAGAAATTTTCTAAATGAAAAGAAATTTTCCAATAACTTTGCAAATGATCGATAACGACAAACAAAGTAATACTTACAACGAAACGTAACGGCTGTAAATGCATCATTTAACAAACTTAAATAATAACAAAAAAAAAAA
>NW_016192191.1:0-3467 GCF_001687245.7 Rhagoletis zephyria | reverse complement strand
TGAAGCCTTCGGCATAGCCGAAGACAGCGCTGCTCTTACTTGTTTCTGAATCAATTTAATTTTGATATGCTGGTCATTAATTAATGCGCGTGTCTCGCTGTGGTATTTTATATTATAGTCACAGAATAACAAATTTTCCGTAGTTAAACTCAATTTGGTTCAGTTTTTTTTTAGAATTATGGGGCCGTGATTTTGTTGTTTATTCACTTTAATGATGCATACAGATAAAAGCACAATTTTACTATTTTATTTTATAGTTTTTTGAGGGGAAAATTATGCGGATTTCGACAACATGAAAATTAAGAATAGAACAGAAATTTATTATAATGTATAATGTTTCTACAAGAAATACGGAAAAATGTAAACCACAGTTGAAAGTCTACTAAACTTTTAATTTGACTGAAATCTCGAGGAAGCAAAGTTATATTTCATTTTGAGGCGAAGTAACAAATTCTTGATGGATAAATTTTTGCCAGCAAGAATTTGCAAGCAGAATTGTGGCACATGGTTGCATTTTTGTCGAAAATACTTTTAATAAACAAGTTCGTTAAATTTTAATATGCATGAACTTTTGCGATTGACTAATGAACAAGTCAATTTTTTGTTTATTTTAATTAGTTTCAATGATTTGAACGGTACTTGGCTGTATTCGTAATCGAAGTGCAGTCACAATCATAGTCGATATAGGCAACTCGATAATGGATACCAAAAAGAAGTTGAAACGTTTGTATGTTGTGAAGGGTCAGAATAAGAAGAAATATACCATAGATCCGGTTTGTCGTTCACTTGCAGAGACAATACTAACGGTGATGAAAAGGGTACCAAACTTCTAAGTAAATATAATTTTTGCTATTCAACTATTCAAACCATTTTTCGGTTTATTTTCTTTGCCTTCGGTTGAGTGCTTTTAGAAATCGTTTAAATAACCTAAATAACGCAAAATAATAAAAAGCTACATACTCTAAAATACATAAATCAAATAAGTCTCGCTAAGTAATAAAAATGATTGTCACATTCACCAATTCAATCGATGTGAATCAAGTTAAATGGAAGTGCTAATGCGGGCCGATGATTGCTTACTACTAAACACTTTTAAGGGAGTAATTCCGAATTTCCATTCGGCACTGAAATAACAAAAAAATTGCAGGTATTTAAAAAATGCCAAGTGGAAATGAATTTAATGACTATTTTTTTTTTAAGGTAATGAAAAGAATTTTTTTCAAATGCCCAACTTTGTCATTACAATTTTTGCCATTTATTGCCAAGTGGAAATCCAACATAACACTTTTGATTCGACTCTGTGATACACATGAATATAATATTTCTACAAATTTTTTTGTTGTTACAGGTTTTTGAACTTCTTCATATACTGGCTAAAAAAAAACATTAAAAAATACGCGGAGAGGCTCTTATCATCAATCTGCAAGAGAAAAGAGAGGCTAGTGTTGATAAATAAGCTGCGGAGCAAATGTAAACACTACTATATATGTGTCCTTCAAATTGAAGTGTTCGCAATATACGTATGTATGTATGTGGCTACTGCTGCCTGGGTATATCGATGTCAAATAAAATACAGCTAACGCACTTACTGGTTCGGTGAAGAAATTCACCTAATTTTGCTCGAGAGGGTTTGAGCAGTGGAAAGTTCACAACTTCTAGGAACATGGAGCAAGTAGGATGTCTTCTACCCGGAGACGAGATTCCACGGACAATAGTATTTGAAAAGAGATTAAGTATAAAAGTACGTATGAAAACAAGTTGGATTAAAAACAAAAACAATTCATCCCAAAAGGTTAATCCCAAGATATTTAATTTTTACCACAGGGTCTTGTTTCAGCCTACTGTATGCCGATTCTGTTACTCGGCCNAGTGCAAAAGCACGTGAGCGCATATATAATTGCGAATATGCATACAAGTACGCATGCACTTGAAAAGTAGTCGCTTATGAATGGCATCGAAAAAATGCATGAGGGGTTGAGCGACAAAAGTATGTGGCTGAAAGCGAAAGTCAATAAACAACATAGAAACATAAATGAGAACTGACAAAACAGCTAATGTGTGACTTGTAATACTACATATGAATGTTGGCAAGTGTGTATGAGTGTCAATGTCGGGGGTGTTTAAAAATAAATATAAGGCGCAATGAAATTACCACACAAAGAGAAAAAAGAATATCATAAGAACAATATAAAAATAACAAACTCAAGCACCATCATAATAATAATAAATATGTATGTATTTATAGAGCAATTCTTGTCTCTGCCACCATCCTTAATTATGCACTAAAAACCGCTTAAAATAAATCATACTGGCCATAGCAAGCTGGGCGCTACTGACAAATACAGTGGCACATTTAATCAGTGGTAACCAAAGTTGTAGAACAATATTTTCCCAGAAAATTGTTTAGATAAAAAACTAATGCTAACATACGAGTATTAGTAACAAGCAAAGCTTATCTTTTGCGGGAGAAAACATCCAAATATTAGTAATAAAAGATCTAAAAATCTCCTACTCGCCTACACTAGACCGTACCACCTTACAAGCAAACAAAAAACGTTCGCCGTACACCACTGAGGTCCGGTTAAGCAATGTCTTGTTATCACTACCTTCAAGTTGAACTTCATTATCGACGTCTTCGAGATCATGCATACAACATGTGATCGATAAAGCAGTCGTTATGTTTAACCGGAGCTTCTACTTCCGATTTGTGTTAACGGTGACATTGAACAACTGGCGCTGAGTCTGAGATATTTTTGTAAGGCAATTTCGAATAAAAAATTGCTTGTCGAACCAAGAGGCATTTTTCGGTGACAAATAATTTAAATAGCTCTACTGGAATAATCTAAATACTTCCTTAGCTGGTACTGGTACCTCAGGGTGATAAGAACTGAGATATGGTGAGTAAGTACTAGAAAATGGTATTTGAAGTCAATGAACTTTGAAATATAAAATTCGTCTTCTCGAGGCAAGAACATCGATATATTATACTTTAAGATCCGACTGTAAACGCCGAAGATATAATGAAAATTGTAAAAAAGCGACCCCTATGCTCGACCAAAAAAAAAATTTCGATATTGCCTTGCAAAAATACTTTTTTCGGTACGGTCTAACGTACATGGTGCTGGACACTACTAAATTGAATACGTAGGCAACGAATTCCGAAGCCTTTTTAAAATCCCACGATTAAAACGACTAACTCGACAAAGCTGGAAACCTCTGAATTGAATGTTTTATAAAGCAAAACGGCCTTCCGCTTCAGAGAAACGCGTGCCTAGCTGTTTAAAGCCTTCTATGAATTTCACATGGGGGTTAGAGGTAGAGATTTTGTTAGTAAACTAGTCGACTAATGGGTTAGCAAAGTTGTTTAAAAAAAAGTCGACTTCACTTAATCGACCAATCGTTTCTATTCGACTTTTTCAACTAACCGCTCAGAAACAACTAGTAGACTAACCTTTAATTTTCGACTA
>NW_016192190.1:760-3469 GCF_001687245.7 Rhagoletis zephyria | reverse complement strand
GTGTGTGTGTGTGTGTATGTGCGTGCAATGAGTTGAAATAAAGTTTTTGGTTAGCGAATTGTTGCTTCTTTTATATTAGGATTGCATTAGCTAATTAGCTGTTTATATACATATTTAGTATGTAGTAGGTATGATATAGGGTGTTTACACACAAACTTACACATACTCATTGTCAGTTGGTTGTAAAGTAATTGGTTTAGTACTGTCGCTAGCAGTATTTGTAAATTGCATACGTACATATACATATATGAGAATAGGTATACATACATATACATACATATGTATTTACTTTTTTCGATTTTTTTTTTGTTCTTTCTTTAGTTTGCAAATTTCAACACGTAAATATTACGAGTATATAGGGANGTTAGGGAGGGTATGTAGACTTTCATAATAGGTATTTATGTAACTAGACTAACATGTGTGCTGTTTATTAAGTCATAACTTACTGCATATACATAGTTGATATCAATTTATTATTAGTCAACGCTTTAATGTGTCTTTTTGTTTTTGTTTCTTAACTTTTTCGGCTCAAAGTTTTACTATTCGATTTATTCGGTTAAGAATTTTCAATTTATTTTTTTTTAAGAGTGAGTCTGCCTCGTTGCCGTATATGGCACCTTATGTGTGTGTGTGTGTGTGTGTCTGTGTAATTGTGTAAATGTGTAAAGGAGCGGCGTGCGCGTGCGCAGTTTGTAATTTTCCAATCGCTTTATTTGCTTTAAATGTAAAAAAAAATATTAAAGCAAAACACATTTGACTAAAAAATTAAATATTTACTTAATCACACAAAACTAAATTAAACTAAGCTTATTATCTCTACACATATACATACACATGTGCAAGTATGCACACGCATAATTATATACTATTCGCAACTCTAACATCAATGTGCGTTGTTGTGCTTTCGATTTGTTGCTAAATTTTATGACTTGTCTTTTTTAATTAATTTCAAAAAATTTGGCAAAAAGTTTTGGAAGCGCTAAAGTGTTTGTAATGTAGTTTTTTTGTTTTGTTTTTCTTCATCTAATTGCTTAAAGTAAGTAGTTGTTGGACCTAACATAGCTTCCTTAATAATTTAAAGCAAAAAAAAAAACCAATAAAAAATCAAGACGAAAAAAGATTTATGTATATAAAATTTTTGTGGCTGTATTTTTGGTGACTAGTGCAATTGTACAAGCGCATTTTGTGGCTAGAATTTGAAATTTCAGATAACAAAAATATATCAATTTATCAAAAATTCATACCAAAAATTATTAAATTTTAATTAGTTTTGTATAAAAAGTATAGTTTATTCTCTAACAAAAACAAATTTTTTTTTTTAAATTTCGAGCTTTATAATTACATTTCTATAAAAAATTCTGAGTATGCCATTTGGTAGCCCTTCCATTTGAACATAAAGTAGCGAGGGCTTACCCTTGATTTTGCTCATTTTTTTAATATAAAATATCGTCCAACATATCACACGTTTAATAACATACAGAATTATTTCTTAATTTAAATTTTTTGAGAAAACGCAATCAAAGTTTGATCAACTCGTACAGTTGGTATACAAAAAGACAGATGGAAAGCATATCTTCGCTATTTTTGAGAAGTTTAGTCATCTGTTAGACTGAACATATTCTCCTTATTAAGCTTTTTAATTGCAAGCGTAAATTTTAAATTATTTCTATATATTATTAACACACAAAATATTTCTATTAAATCTAATTAAAAACCTCCAAATTTTTATTTATATTAACAATAGTTTTTCATAAAAAACGGTCTCAAGCTCAAAAAAAATTGTTTTATATTGCACAAAGTTTAAAACTGGGATTTAAAAGATTTTTGTTAGAGAGTAAACTATATTTTTATGTTTATATAAAAATTAACTAAAATTAAATAACAAAAAAATTGTTTGTTAAAACTTTTCAATATGTGGTGAGTTTATAATTATGACACGGAGTGTAGTTACGTATATCATGGACATTATGTCCTATACACTGAATGTATACGTGAACAATCCATATAATTAGGCGCCATAGAGTCTCAGTACCACATAAGCTCTAAATGCGATTTTGAATCCAACTCCTTAAGATTAGGTAACCTTAACCTAGGCTCGTCGGCGACTATGCTGATGCTTGGCAGTACCGACTATTCTATACTCTCACACACATTTGGGATAGGAAATACAAAGCTGTGATAGGTAACGAAGACCTCCACATATCCAAGGTTTTTCTTGTAACTGTAACTTTTTTTGAAATCGTTTCAGTAATGTTGTATTTACATATTTTAGAGCTTAGCTGAATGAGTAATTTTATAAACAAACCATTTGGGGTTTATATAAACGCAGAAATTGAGTGGTACATAGCAAAAGTTCAGTGTCAGGCAGTGCTGAAAGCTTCAGGCTGACACATAGACATTGCAGAGTTTTTTTATTAATTAAATTTTGGAACAAATGTCACAGCATTATAGAATTGAACTCACCAGCATTATGAGTGGAAACAACAAAGCTGATGAATTGGCAAGGAAAGGAAGTACGTGGTAACCTCGACTGTCTTTAAACAGTAGGAACATACTTTCACCCGGTAGAGCAATAATTAGCTGCGACGCTGTACAGAAAACAACTGTACTTCCTGATAAAACTCTTAATTGGTACACATAGTTGCGAGCGCATTGAAGAACTATTCAAACCAATTTTTAACGCCTTCCAGATAGTATATAATATGATTA
>NW_016192190.1:0-750 GCF_001687245.7 Rhagoletis zephyria | reverse complement strand
CAGTAATGTTGTATTTACATATTTTAGAGCTTAGCTGAATGAGTAATTTTATAAACAAACCATTTGGGGTTTATATAAACGCAGAAATTGAGTGGTACATAGCAAAAGTTCAGTGTCAGGCAGTGCTGAAAGCTTCAGGCTGACACATAGACATTGCAGAGTTTTTTTATTAATTAAATTTTGGAACAAATGTCACAGCATTATAGAATTGAACTCACCAGCATTATGAGTGGAAACAACAAAGCTGATGAATTGGCAAGGAAAGGAAGTACGTGGTAACCTCGACTGTCTTTAAACAGTAGGAACATACTTTCACCCGGTAGAGCAATAATTAGCTGCGACGCTGTACAGAAAACAACTGTACTTCCTGATAAAACTCTTAATTGGTACACATAGTTGCGAGCGCATTGAAGAACTATTCAAACCAATTTTTAACGCCTTCCAGATAGTATATAATATGATTAGAATGAAAGCTTTGGTAAAGTTCAATGCGTCAACCATGCGCTTTGCACCAGAGTGAGCTTTCTAACATCGAAGGGAATTGGGATCTCAATAAGGTATACCCTCCAACCATTACAATGTAAACTATCCTAATACCAATAGCTCATGAGTCAAAATGGAAAAAATTCTTTAGAATAAGCTGTGCCCATTTGGAAAATTTTACTTGCACCAGAATTATGTTTTGTGATGAAACTGGTAGTAGCAAAGATATGCCAGAATCTAGCCTTTAAACATCGGTGGTCGAGGTCT
>NW_016192189.1:0-3467 GCF_001687245.7 Rhagoletis zephyria | reverse complement strand
TTAACACAAGGCAATAAAGGTGAGATGCTTACAGGGATTATGGCAAATCTAAGCGGAAATAATTTGAATTTGGTTACACTATGTGTTCGGGTTGTCAGCGTTTTTCGAAGTATCTCAGAGTTCTAATTTACGGCGTTGAGAATTAAGTGAAACTACTTTATTTGAATTATAACTTTAAGTATGTGAATTTAGTAGAAAAATTTCAACTAAAGAGGAAGTTCCTTTCTACAAATGTATATGCATATTAGGCTGGTCCTTAACACCATGGAGCGCTACTTTAATTTGTTCTATGTAAAAAATAAAAACATCCAAGAGATTTAAACAATTTGAATAAAAAAAAAATTAGGGGTCGCTACGTTTGAAAAAATTTATTTTTTTTTATCGCAAAAATTCGACTTAATTTTGACTTTGACCAACTATAACTCAACGAGTTTATGAATTTGTATGAATAAATTTCAATAATGTATCAAATTTATAAAATTTCAAGGCAAAATTTTTTCGAATTTTTGTAATAAAAAAACATCTTTTTTTCAAACCTCTAAAAATTATTGTTAAGTTTTGAAAATTTTCATGTATTTGTTTATTCTTTACATAGGGGGTATTCCACGAGTAAATGAAACTTTGTGTCCAATTATAGAGTAACTTATTGAACATGAACATGGAATGGTTAATGAATCAATGCTAAATACCTCAAAATATTTTCGTATTTTCGAAGAAAAAATTTAGTTATATTATTTTATTACACCGTAAATGCACTCAAAACTTCAATATTAGAAAAGTAATTGAATGCGACAATATATTTTAATGCAGAAGGATCTGCAAAATCAAGTATTTATAAAGTTATCTTTTTTTTTTTTGAAGTGGGGAATAAATGTCTCGATCTGCCTTCGTCCCAAAGAAGCAACTTGGCATTGAAGAAAAATAGGCATCTAAATTATATAATGGGTTGAAATCACTACGGTTTTGCATGTCCCACCCGTGACAAAAAAGTTTTAAACTTCGTATTGCTTAGTTACTACTTAAGGGATTTTTCTATAATTTCATAACTAGGGTATGTTTATACTGTGGAGCCCTATTTAATTTATTTTATTTTATTATAAGTGCCTACTTTAGAGATTTTGAAACGTTGTATCGTATCCCGCCCGTGACAATCACTTATAAATTTTTTTTAATGGTACCTAACAATAAAAAAATAAATTTAACGCTTCAAACCTATGTTTAGTGCCACAAAACTTTGAAGTCCAGGTTGACTAAATACCATAATACCATAATGTTGATGGGCCAAGCGATGTAGTAAAAAATTTCGCGTGGTCAGCTCGAAAAGTCAAGGTAAACATTACTATCATAGAGACGCCAGAGAATTCTGTGATGAGGGTTGCTTAACAACATTCTAAAAGTCAATACTAACAATTACCTCAAAAGTTCCAACCAAGAAAATCTAGAAGTTCGCGAAACGTATAAATTCAATCCAATAAATAGCCTTTAAGTGACAAAGAAATATGTATCTGCGTACAAATATTCTAATGCAGATAACTTTTCGGATTAGACATCGCCAAAGAATAGCTAAATTTGAGCCTGATTTGTCTATGAAATCAGTTTTCCAAAAATAACTCAACTGCAACCACTCTTAGGGCTAGTTACTCAATGTCTGGTTAACACTAACAGCAGGTTAGATGTCCATGTTTAACCTGTAGTTAGTATTAGACAGACATACATAGCTAGTCTAAACAAACTAGAAAATCATTAAGGCACATTCTAAATTTCGTTGCAATCAAATGCACCGTGCAGAAGTGCATTTGGAAAATGCATATGAAATTTCATGCGTTTGCGAATAATCCTTTCTCCCATGCATTTTAATGCATTAATCTGGCGACTTCTAGCTTTGGTTTGGTATAACTATTGCCACCTAAAATAGATTCTGAGGGCATCAGTATATCGTGCGTCTTACAATTACTTTACTGGGATAAAAGTGGGTCAATTGATCTTGTATTTGGCCGCTAACATTTATCATACCTAAGCCGTTTGATATGGATCTTACTAGAAGCTCCATTTCATGAAGAAAATCGTACGTGTCCCACCCGTGACAGGAGAACTTTGAATTTTATTATAATAAACAACTAATTCTTGTTATGGTTTGTGCTTTGTATAGTAAAACATCTAATTCAGATAGAAATGTTAAGTAAATTCACAGACTTTCCGCAAAATATATGCTCCCCATAAAGCAGTGTCTCTTCTTTGCCCTACCCGTGACAGAAGAAACAGCTCAGAATTTTCCCATATAAAATCAAGTTGGAATATTTTTCGTATTTGGTAATAACTCGTATATTAGTGAACTACGTGAAGCTTTATCAAAATATAGAATTGCTTAGTACTTTATANCAAAATATATGCTCCCCATAAAGCAGTGTCTCTTCTTTGCCCTACCCGTGACAGAAGAAACAGCTCAGAATTTTCCCATATAAAATCAAGTTGGAATATTTTTCGTATTTGGTAATAACTCGTATATTAGTGAACTACGTGAAGCTTTATCAAAATATAGAATTGCTTAGTACTTTATACTTAAATTTAAAAAATAAAAACTACTTTTTCTGTACAAATGTCCCACCCGTGACGATGGAATACCCCATAGAACAAAATATAAATTTAATATATATTTTAACCTAAATAACCCATTAGAGCCCGTTTGGAAGATCTATAAAATCTGGACAAAACAAGATATGGGAAAACATGTTGGCCATAAAGACACATAAATATTGAAATTTATTTTAAAGCGTTCGAAGTCATCACATCGCACAGTGAAGTGAAATTAAAATGTGAAAACATAAAGAAAAATATGTTGTAAAAACCTTTTGTTTAGAGAAAGTCTTTTTGCTTCTTTTTGCAGGAGTTGCCATATGACAACTCCATGACCGATAAAATTACTTGAGTAGTTAATGTATTCAGCGAACCACCAGAAGAAAGCATAATCACGGTGGCACTCCATTCTCACGACAGCCATTTCTACGTAAAAGAATAACTCGTAATCCATAATCATCTCGTTTATCAAAGATTATTTCATTCGAACTCCACTTCGATTAAGTGGAACACCTGCAACGGAAGGAGTCATTTAAGAACCTGCTCAGGGCTTAGTTCACCCAGGGAGAAGGCCACAATTCCCATGTGAGGAATAACCAGCAGCTACTATGTACAACTAATCGAAGAGATAACCGTATTTATGGGTGGGTATGACATACCGAAAGGTGCAATCCAAGAAACGAAATTGCACAGTATCTCACGATTCAGAACACTTATGGATGCCGTTTTTTTTTTATTTATTTTGTCTCATTTATGCTCTAATCCTGAAAAAATCAGCAAAATATATCAGGATTTTATGCCACGAGAAGTGAATACTGAAAATAGAGCTACACCACTGGATTGGTGGACACGTCGTTCGAATGGACACCGATACTCCAGCTCTGAAAGTTTTC
>NW_016192188.1:0-3467 GCF_001687245.7 Rhagoletis zephyria | reverse complement strand
AACAAAGTTTTTTTCTATGTAAATTGCGAGTGCAGTTTTCTTCTCGAATGTGAAAAGCTACACTTTTAAATTATTTTAAATTAGTTGATGGGAGTATATTCTATGTTAAAATGAAGTGCCAGCAGTTTCCTGATATGTTCAATAAGAACTTGAACGAAGGTATGAGCCTACTCGTTTGACATAATAAATGACATTGTTATTAGCATTTGATAAATTAAGTGTATGTCTAGTATTAAAAAAAAGAAAAAAACCTTTAACTTGGCTTTCTGCCGGACAAATATTAAGCAAATCATCAATGACATTACTTGCGTGATAATTACACTGTATGAATATTGGCAAAATTTTTTTTTTTTAGTTTGTATGTATCTAGGTATTGGTTAGTTATTTTTATATGTCCCAAACGCTTAAGCGTAGTCTCGTAAATGTTATCTGGTCAAGTCTGTTTATATCATGTTGAGAAACAGAGCTTACTTGTCTTGTTTTTTCAAAAGGATTTTTTTTTTAAATATGTGACCTGGTCTACGAAAAGGGAGCTTACGTGCGAAAACTAGTTTTCTGTGAAAAAGCTGTTAAAAGTAAGCAACTCGTTTCGTCAGTTTCTCATTATCTCGTTAATTGTTCTCCGCGCCGGACGTCCAGTAAGTGTTGTTGTTGGTCCAGTAAGTGTTGTTGTNCGGAATATTATTATAGTTCATCGTGTAAGTTGCTAGTGTGGAACATTTAAAAAAGTAACACTGAAGAAGTGACGTTTACTGTTTCTGTTACCAGGTTCCATCTTCCTCTCTACATTTTTAGTACACTTCTAAGCAAGTTAGGATTTTCTGCTTTTCACCACGTGAAAAAGCATCTCATCTTCCATCCGAATCAACCAAAAAGTGAAAATTGATTTGTTGACACCTAAGCCCCCTTTCCGTAGACCAGGTCACATATCTATTAATGTAACTTGAATTTAAATAGGGTGTAAAAGTCAGTGGCATGCGTGTTTTGCTGTTTTTGCTTCTTTATCGGAATATTCATTGTCTCCTTTATCGGTATATGTATCTAAGTTACGATAAAAGTTTAAATTTGGAATAATGCCGAGATAAATAAGGATTTTAAAGTCACTGTGCATATGTATATTATTATTATTTTAGTTTGAAATTGCATCAAGGAAAAAAGAGAATCAGAGCAGTTTTCTGTATATTGACAGCTTGAAATTTTTAATTTAATTGGGCTGATATTACTGAAAAATATTTCGTAATTAGTCGAAATTTTAAAATTTTTTCAATCGTTATTGCGAACACAGTTACGTTATTTATTTGGAAACCATCTGACCTATTATTGATTGGAAACATTTCTTGTTAATGACTCCACTAGTGTTATGTTTATTGTATTTTTTAAGTTCAGTTAAAATCACATTTTATGGAAGGGTTTTATTATGTACCAGCAATTACCTGGGTAGCTTCGCTGCGCCTTAAAAATATTTTTGCATTGTTCCTCCCTCTTCCTTCACCTCAAACTTATTTAGATGCCATTGTTTTGTAAGTATGCATTTAGAACGTAGGTAAAGGGTCGATGTTTTGTTGGAAATTCTATTTAAAATTTAATGTCTCGAGTCTGAATATCATACCCATTATTCCAAAATGTACTAATTCACTGTTTGTCATTTTTGATATTCATGCAAAGCAACAAAAGTCCTTATAAGAAAAGTGAAGGGCACAGATGTGAGTTTTCTTCTATAGGAGCGCAAAAAATCCTCGCGAAAAGGACCGTGTTCTTTCTTGGAAAAATGTGCTCGAATTTGTTTCTATAAATGTAAGCTATCTAAAGCAGAGATATATTGTATTCAGTAAGGGAATTTGCATTGTCTGTGTGTGACTGTAAATCTTTGAGGGACTGCCGCAGAAGAAGAATACTCTTTTGTTTTACCGTGCTGGAGATTTCAATACCAAGGTAGGAAAGGAGGGGGCACCACTATCGGAAAATTCATCCTGCAACACAAACCTCCGATAACGGAATGAGGTTGATCGACTTCGCTAGGTTCATGCTTAAAAAGAAACATCAAGCTAATTGATCATCTTGTGATATACCGAAGGCCCGCCTTTACGCAGTAAAAAATTTGCTCCCAACAATGCAAGGAAAGCTCGACGTCTAAAAGTTGCAACCCTAACAGACAGCCAATGCTTTCGCCACCCTACTCTCCACATACTCTCAGAGAGCACTCTTCAACAAACCAAAACATTCGAGCAGTGAAACCACCTTTCCACCTCATTACGTGCCGCTACCGAAGAAGTAGTCGTGTTTCGGCGAGCACAAAAAAAACATCTGGTGAGATGAGGAGTATGAAGAAGATGCAGAGAAGAAAGATGACGTCTACAGGGCCCGCCGCAATTGGGTGTGGGCCGTTATACGTAGACGTATTTTCGCAATAAGGAGAGATTGGCCGAAATACGTTAGTGCGAACTCCTGTAAGAACTACCGTCGCAACCGATGTCCAGGACGTGCTTAAATTATGAAGGAAACACTTTTCCACCCTACTGAATGTTAGCTGCACTGAATGTTGTGAATAAGGCGAACCTAAGCCCCCAGTGTATGATGACAGAGTAGATGTTCCAACGCCTGACTATGATGAAAAGTGGCACCTAGCGAGTTTGCTAGTAGCCTAGCAAATCTATCCAGTGGTTTTTGAGTTAAGTTCGGCTATCATTTTATCTATGTAAATAATATATGTAGATAAATTTCGTTACCCACAAACGCTTTAAACGCTTTATTTATTGACGACGGTTACTAATTAGATGCTGTAGCAGTTATTTTAAATTTCTGATATAGTTTAGTAAGTGATTTTCCAACTTTCGCACCAAACCGTATTTTGAAGAACGCTAAATTAGATTCGTTCTATATTAAAGTAACGATATATAAAAATTAACACCTGTCTGGTGGTCATCTTTGGCCTCCTAAACCCTGCATCCGATTGCGAGCTCCTGGGATTATAGGCGTTTTAAGTTTGAAACAGATCGGATTACAACAAAATTGTCTAATTATCTTGACTCCAACTCCAACTGGTGGATAAATTGTTTGAAAAATTTGCGAGATATAATAAGCCTTGTCCTTTCTTTCAAGCTAAAACACATATGATTTGGCGCCAAACGACCTTTTGTTTACTTTAAATATATAAATTTTTGTAGATTTTTCGTTCGAATACGATTTCGTTCTGCACTTCACAGATGCATTTCCGTAATTAAGAGAAACCGAAAAAAAATTATGTGAAATAACGCTATTGTTGCATTTGAACACTTTTATAGTTACAGAGTGGTGTTGTTTGGATTATTTTTTTTAATGAACTGATATAATTCTCGATAAAAATTTCTTGGCAACAATAGTCTGCGATCGATCAAACAAACTTATGTTTATATTATATTAAAACAAGTAAGAGCAGCGTTGTCTTCGACTATGCCGAAGGCTTCATACCTTTCATGAACATCTGCAAA
>NW_016192187.1:0-3467 GCF_001687245.7 Rhagoletis zephyria | reverse complement strand
GTTCCAGTACAAATTAGTACTGACTATTGGTTACTATACAAACCTATTACCTTTAAAGAATTTTAATTGCATTTGCATCTTTTATGCACATATGTACACATATGGACAGAAACGAATAACACATAAAGGAAACCACGTAAATAAAATGAAAGAAATGTTTTATGGAACTGTTTAAAGATAATTTTGTTTTTATTCGCCCAATGTTTTTGCGCGAGTAGTTTCTTATTTAAATATTTAATTCTAAAAAACATCCGGCACTTATCAAAAAATGATTTAATGTTTTCTTCTAAATTTATATGAAGACTTAACTCTAACAATTTCTTGATAGTTTTTTTAACTGCCCCTTACAGGTCTATTCTGCGCTGGTAATAAAAAGTTTGTAACCGGTAAATAAAGTTCCTGTCAATTTTTAAACCCTTTTCGCATTCTGTATACTCTTGTAACCGGTAAATTTTGTTACCATCTTATAAGCTGGTAACAAATTATTGCCCCGTGAAATATGCAATGCCACGATTTGCACAACTCTTCATAGCTGAATTGCTGAATATTTTAACTGCAATGCTAACGTACCTAGAATCGCGGTGACAAGAACTGGTAACATTTTTGGTAATACAATTTTCCGGTTACAAAATCTTCGGTAACGTGCAGAATAGACCTGTTAGTGATAATTTTTTCAAGGGAGGCTTGTAAAGACTTAGGACCGTTTACTCAATATGTGGTTAACACTAATCTCCGTTTAAACATCATTATCGACGTGTTCGGCTCCATGCATATAACATGGAGTCGTTTTAACGACTGCGTGCGTTAAATGCACTGCTCAGCTGCCACTCTTCGCATACGTGTGAAGTCCACATGTGCCCAGAGTGCGCTCACTGAGCTATGGCCTGCCGAACACTGATCTAGAGAATCAATTTATATTTTAAATTGCATTGTCATCGTGATCGGAACTAGCCATGGGTAATAGCGCAAGCTCAATAACGCCAGCGCCACCTGTGGTGTCAGCGTACTAACTCAGCGCAACAGCGCAGTGTACTGAATTGAACAAGGTGCCATCTGAGTGTCACCACAGTACCCATCGTCATACAGTGTAGTGCACCATACAGTGGTGTCACAACTATTATTTCTATAATTTTCGGCGCTGAGCAACGCTTGTACCGCCACCCGAATTTAATTGCTAGGAATGTTGTAAATGCCACGATATTCTCATCATTCTTGAGTAAAAGCTTTAAAATTGCGTTCTCAACGCTCAAAAGCAAAACCAAAGTACGTGTAAATTTTCAAACAGTTAAGGCGAATTGTGTAAGTGCTTCATGTGTTGCTTGGTGTTAATGGCGCTGGCGCTTTCCATATACTGGTGTTGGCGCAGCAACTCCGGCTACGGTGTTAACGCAATTGCGCTGCGTTACCCATGCTTAATCGGAACTATTCTGAAGATTTACAATATCTAGCTTGACGGGAATTTAGTTTAAAAACGATTGGAAAATTCCGCGGGATGAGGAAGTTAAATAAAAGCTTGTAATAAAAAGACCGGCTCTGCACATAGGGACGAATCGACAATATAGGACGACAAAAATGTTTACTTCATATGTATTTGACAGATTTCAATGAAATTTGATATGTAGGTATTTTCATCATCACTGATTTCGAATATTAAATTAAATTTGCGAAATTCACAATGGCGGATCCAATATGGCTGTCGATTTCTTAAAAAATTTCTATATTTTTATGAAGCTTGGTGTCCAGAGATTTTCGTAGTCACTGATTTCGAAATTGATATTAAATTTTCAAAAATGTGTAAATTTTTATGAAGCTTGGTATTTACTCCATATGTATTTGACAGATTTCAAAGAAATTCGGCATTTAAGGATTTTCGTCGGAATATTAAATAAAATTCAAAATCAGCAAATTATTGGAGCCGTAATTTTTAGCCATTTGAAACATATACTTTATTCTACTAGAATTCAATGGACTACAAAACTGCATACTTAGAATCTAATTAAAAACTCGAAATTTTTAAGAAGATTTGTTGATATATATTTTTTTTTTAATTGCATAAATTTTTAAGGCAGTGTCACTCGATTGGTACATTTGTACAGATTTCTGCATTTTTATATTAGGCTATTGGTTCAAAATAAAAATATTGGGACAATTGTTTTTTGTAGTCAAAAGATTGGTACAATGCAGCAATCTTCTATTGAAAAATTTCAACAAATTATTTTTCGTGATTGGGAGAAAGAAAAATATTTGGGTATTCACACAATTGGGTTACGATTTGCGCCAAATTTCGAGATATACCCAATCGTGTGACACTGCCTTTAAACTTGTATTTATACGAATGTTGTTAAAGAATGAACTATAAAAAACTAACCAAAATTAAATAACAACAAAAATAATATTTTACATTGTACATATTTTGACTATGATTACTCGACCGTGCTATCATAGTAGCACAATGCCACTAATATTTGACTTACAAACAAAATACTGGCAGGAATTTCAAAATTTCAACCCTGTTTGTGTGAAATATTTTATTTTTATTAGTATTTTTCTTTTAATCAATCTATGTTGAAATGAAAGTTAAAATAAAAAATATTTTGTCATTTTGATTCATATCCATATTGTAGTAATTTATTTCACTTATTGTATATGTACAGCTGTCCACAAAATAATAGGAGTGCGATATTTTGACCGGTTTTGGCTGTTTCTCTTTTGATTTTTTAATGTTTATTATTTTTTTTATAAAAGTCTATAAAAATTCTGCAGCTTTTCACCAAAATTTCAAACTTTTTAATCAGAATCTTTAGAAAAAATGTTGGTATGCAGTCAGAGTCTTTAGACTTGCACTTCTTTAGTATATAATTAAATCGGCTACAAAACTGCATACCAACATTTTTTCTAAAGGTTCTGGTTAAAAAATTTTAAATTTTGGTGAAAATTGGCCGGATTTTTATATTTTCTGTACAAAGATTGAAATCTGAATTTATTCGGTGTTTATTGTATACCCAGCTTGACTTTTATGATAAAATAATAAACATTAAGTAAACAAAAGACAAATAGCCAAAACTGATCAAAATATCGCACTCCTATTATTTTGTGGACCACTGTACATTGAATTTAAGTTTGTAAACAGGTAGCAGCCCTCTTAAAAATTTTTTCAAACCACAACATCTTTTGTCTAACACTCATATGGTGATATATATTTCCATTTTTCAATTGCCTTCATTTAAGTTGGGCTGGATTTTTTAAACAGCTGGCAACCCTCCCAAGTATTATTAAGAAATAAAGCGTTTCAACTCCATTTCGATCGATACCTACGGCGGCCAGATTTCTGGGGAAAAATATCAGGACATTTCTAAAGCGAGTGGTAAGCAGTGCGCGCTTCCACTCCGCTGCGCCTGGGTTTAGGCCTTGGTCGAACCAACATCGAAAAAAATATAGAAAAAAGGTTTTTTCTTAACAGCGGTCGT
>NW_016192186.1:2917-3476 GCF_001687245.7 Rhagoletis zephyria | reverse complement strand
GCCTACCTCCCATATAACGGTAATTTTCAGAAATACGAAAACTGCGATATTTTAGTAACTACTGAAGATGATTCACTCAAAATGGACATTTACAATAACTTTTAGACTAAAAATAAGAATATTCTAAACTTTTCGAAAATAGGCGTAGCCACGCCCACTTATGGTTACATGTGTATATCTTGGTAACCGCTGCACCAATTTCTTCCAAACTTAGCACAGTTGTTGGTCTTAGCACAGCATACTAAATGGCCGAAAATTTTTAAAATCGGACAATAACCACGCCCACATCCCATATAACGGTAATTTAGAGAAATACGAAATCTTCGATAAATCAGTAAATATTAAAGCTAATTTATTCAAAATTGATGCTTGCAAAATTCTTTACCAAGAAAACGTTATGGTAAAATTTTGGAAAATGGGCGTGGCACCGCCCACTTATGATCACATATATGTATCTGGGTAACCGTAAAATACCAAACTTGGTATTTTTATTGTGCTTGCCATATAAAAGCAAAACGTTGAAAATTATTGAAATCGGACTAAAATTACGTCCGCTTTT
>NW_016192186.1:2027-2907 GCF_001687245.7 Rhagoletis zephyria | reverse complement strand
AGAAATGCTTGAAACGTCAATATTTCGACATATATGTAAGTACGCTAATTTACTCAAAATTGATACATGTAGCGGTAGCTTTCATAAAGGTGAAAAACATATATTTAATACTTGTGCCGGGTATTTAATGTTCGGCAAAGCCCGAACTTAGACTTTCTTACTTGTTATATACATACATACATACCTACATATATATGTATGTACTACGCACATGTTGATGCAGTGAAAACTCTCCTGAGCAAAAGCTCTCCAGTCCACTCTGAATGCCTGTGATTCGAATCGAGGAATAGATACAGTGGCCAAAATTGAAATTAGGACTCGACATTTCAGTAAGTTTTGTAATTTTTATTATTAATTTTATGAAAGTAAAGCACTTTTCCTAACAAAAACCATATAATACCAAATTTTCAATTTTGTGCAAAAAACTATGTATAAAAAATAATTCGGCCATGTTTCTCCAAAATTTCAAACTTTAGAAAAAAATTTGGCTTGCAGTTTTGTAACTCATTTAAATTGCGTATAATAAAGTGCGAGTGGAAAGTGCTGCGCATTTGCTTTTCTTTCAAAAAAAAAAGGTCGAACATATGTACATACTTTGTATGAAAACAAGTAAGAAAGTCTAAGTTCGGGCGGAGCCGAACATTAAATACCCGGCGCAAGTATTAAATATATGTTTTCCTCCTTTCCGAAAGCTACCGCTACATGATAAGCCGGGGTGTATACATTTTAAGTAAACTAGCGTCCTTAAATTTCGAAATATTGAAATTTCAAGCATTTCTGAAATTTACCGTTATATGAAAAGCGNATCACAAGTGGGCGGTGCTACGCCTATTTTCCAAAATTTTGTCATAAACGTATTTCTTATCGAAGATTTTGTATA
>NW_016192186.1:0-1944 GCF_001687245.7 Rhagoletis zephyria | reverse complement strand
TATACACATGTAACCATAAGTGGGCGTGGCTACGCCCATTTGCCAAAATTTTGTAATATTCTTATTTTTCGTCTAAAACTCATTGCAAATATCAATTTTGAGTGAATTATCTTCAGTAGTTACTAAAATATCGCAGTTTTCTTTTTTCTGAAAATTACCGTTATATGGGAGGTAGGCGTGGTTATCGTCCGATTTTTAAAATTTTCAGCCATTTAGTATGCTGTACTAAGGCCAACAACTGTGCCAAGTTTGGAAGAAATATGGGAGGTTATGTGAACAAAGTTATAATACCCTTGTGCACAAGTGCGCTCGGGTATAAAAATGTGTAACGCCGTCAACAAAAAAAAGTTGCCAAAATTAGTGGTAAGCCTTACCGACTTAAAATTTCGCTTTATTATACTAAAATTTAAGGATTTTTTTTAACAAATTTTTTCGGGGTAAAAATCTCGAGAAAATTATCCTACAAATTTGTGATGTTACTATAAGGATACTACTATTTCAGAGAAAGCATGAGGTAAAAATTTGGAAAAATTATTTTTTGTCCCGTATTCGGCTCTCATCACCGTAGGCATAGATCGGAGCCCATTTGAGCTCGTTGTTTCATGATATAATGCGTCCAGTGAATCTCGTCCTCAATAGGGCCGTCCTTTTGAAACCACTTGTTGTCCAAGTCCATGTCCCATACAAAGTTTTTATTCATGTCGCGATAACGTTCACAGTATCAGCGTTATCGCCAGTCCACACCAAACCAAAGACAAACATTAACGATTAAAGATCTGCCACAGTCTCCAATAATCATAAAAAATGTCTCGGTTTATTTGACGCCATTACGCCATTACAAGAAAATCGTTAAGTTTTCGTACGCCAAAACTTGGAATGAATTAGCAAAAGAGTGGAATTGGGAGAGCACAAATGCCAGCTCAGCATGTAAGTCTTACTGGATAAATTTTTACTACTCTGCCAGAATTTTATAATACATTTCTGATAAAAGCATCGCCGATGATATTGCTATTTTTTCGAATTCTTATCCGCTCTCGTGAAGAACTGTTCCACCAAGATGTCACGTCTTTATGATATGAAAGCGATACAGCAATTAAAATCTATTTCGATAGGAATGACAGTAGCTTGTACGATAAAGACTGAAGTGTTAAAGAAGTCTCTTCTGTTGGTTACATTTTTGAACGCACTTACATATGTATAAGTATTTTATGAAATTCCAACTAAACATTAAAAAAGCAGTTCCAAAAATGTATGGCAAAAAGGTATTAACACAATAAATCATAATGAGTTACTATCGCTTTGATAACTTCGAATAGTGACGAAGAAGTGACATCGGGCCATAGGCGATAAAATTCTGTTCCAATTGCTAGAAGGGTAATGACTATTTAAAAAAAAAAAAGGTTTTTAAGTGATGAGGAAGATTTTTTGTTTGTATTAAGAATGTAAACAAAGGATGTAAAAAATGTCAGCGAAAACGCTAAGAGCTCAAGAACGTTTAAAACCAAATACCGAAATGGGAAGGAAACCTTCGGAAGTATTTTCACAAGATCAAAAGTGGGAATTATATGAGAACAAAACACTGTGGAACGTTCACAAAGAGAACAATATGCAGACAATACTTTCAGTAACATTGCTAAGAGAACCAGCACTAGAACTTCCCTAGAGTCCGACCGATTAATCGGCATCGGCATCGGCTAGTATTAGCACAAAATTGAGCACCGGCATCGGCATCAGCCTTTTTCGCCGATTCTTTGCCGATTATGTGACACAGGCGCATTTGCTTTGTATAAAGTATTAAATTTAGATCATTTTTAATATAATACAATATAAAATACTGTACAAAAAGCTAACTCTGTATATTTCTAAAAAAAAATCATTTTTGAAAACGGCATAACTTTTATAACGCAGACGCCCCTCTAATTCTTAACGTTAAGTTCTCAATAC
>NW_016192185.1:0-3468 GCF_001687245.7 Rhagoletis zephyria | reverse complement strand
AACAGCTTCCTTTTATTGTTTTTCATATTTCTTTCCAATTATGTATTTTCTTGTAAGGTTCATTTGCCGCTGATACATATGTATGTATGTATGTATGTGCATATGTGTTGTTGTTATTGTTGTTGCTTTAGTTCTACACATTTTGCTTTATCAGCGCAAACACTTAACGTCTGCCGCATGTCTGGCCGACCGCGGTTGACTGTCCGAGCGCTCGTGAGTTGCGGAACACAAGTGCCAGTAGCCTTCGTCTTCTGCTTTGACTTCGACTTCTGCTCGAAATCTTTTGCTTTGATTTGTTGTTGAATTTGTTGCATACGCTAGTTGCACTGACCACTGATGTCACTGTTGGGTCTTCACACATTAGTTTACATTTAAAAATGCCCTGCAGGGAAACTTGACGGCGAGGTGAATAATTAAAAAAATATCGGTTATAACGTCTGCATATAAATATGTAGTTCGATGGTGATATCGGTATACTCGATGGTCCTCTGCAATAACGATAACAATTCAAAATTAAAAAAATTAAAAGTCTTACCACTCTTAAGTGTCTGCTGTCTCTAATCCGTGTCTAATCGATGTCTACTACTTACTTTAGTAAGTAAGTAGCAAGGATTACCCAATTAAGTAGTAAGGATTAGACATGGCTTTTACAAGGATTAGAGAAATTAGCCACTTAACAATAGTAAGAGTTTTGAATAAGAAAAATTTAAGAATAAATCGAAAATGTTATCGACAAATAAATCGATATTGTTGTCGATAGTATTTAATCGATAAATAAATAAATAAATAAATCTATTTGATATAGTGCCTGTGAAATAATCCACCTTCAAGTATAGAATACATTTTCTACAGGGTGGCGTATCAACACGAAAGTACTTTACCTTTAAGCCTGTAGCTCAACCTTTTGTTTTACCTGATTATGTTTTTTTTGTAAAATTTTATTGTTACTTCTTCCTTTTAAACTACTTTTTAGCGTCATTGTCATCATTTATACCAGGCTAAAGTGGTGTGTGGTTTCTAAATATCAACGCCACCGCTGGCATATCACCTCCACATTTTCCCTTTCGTCGCCTCGCCTTCGGTCATTCTCATTCTTGCCTTGCTCGCCCTCAATGTCTGGTCGAATACGCCGCCGCTAACCAACTACGAATGCCATTTGGTGCTTTAGTATACATAAATGCTTTTGTGTGTTTGTATTTTTTTATGAATACATACATATGTTCACGTTTATTGATGTTGTTGTAGTGCCTGTTGATTTTTGAAGTAGCCATAAGTGTTTCGGCGTATTTGTATTGTGGGAACTAGCAGCGGAGAAGGAAGTCGGGTCAAACATTTGCAGCAAAGTTCAAGAAATACATGTGGGGTACTGATTTCTTGCGTTTTTTTTAATCTTAAATACATATTTAAGTTAGGTAATTTTTCAAATTTGTTTTGAGTTTAAGTTTTTTGATTTAACTTTGGTTTTCGGATTTACTATTCTTCGTTACAGTTCGGCTGTTTTTCAAATCTGCAAACCCACACTTCGTCCAGTTGTCTTTTCGTACCTATTTCCCTTCCAATATTATTTAAAAGGTGTTCATTCTAACAACTGGACACTGTATGGATTCGGCATCGAATCAAGCTCTTATCGAATGGTAGTAACTACATACATACCTAAATCAAACTACTAGGCTAATGCGGCTGTAAAAAACTAAAAGCTTATGCTAATTCGCGCGCTCTTGTTGTTGTTTACGTTGTTATTGTTTTGTTTTTGGCAATCAAGCGATTACTAACACCCGCAATTAATTAGCATTTTAAATTTTATGGGCACGTGTTGGTGGCATTCGATTGAAAAAATTTAAAAAAATCGGCTATTGATTTTAATGAAAAGATTAAAGACGACATCCCAGGCAGCAGTAGTTAATGAGTTTTAAAAAGATTTGATGATGAATTAATGCTGAAGCAGGTAAAAAATCAAGAGAAGGTGGTTCCAGGGCTGATGGTTTGTTGATTTTTTCACCAAGAAAAAATACGAAATCATTTATTTTTCTTATTTGCCTAGTTGATTCTGGACAAGTTCAAAAATTTGGTCATTCTCATCGTCCTGTTGATGAAAATTGGCTTTTATGGCTTTTTCATTATTGTTGTTGTGAGATATTAACGGTCTCAAAGCATAGAAAACAGTTAAGTTCAACGATGGACAACTAAATCCGCAAGCAGCTATTTAACAGAAGTAAGAAAAAACTCCCCATACGCTACAATAAAGCGAGTGACTTGTTTCTTTTTTTCCAAAAACAAATAAAATTTGCATAATTTATACACAACATTTCGCAAAAATAATTCTCCCCTAGAGGAATTTTTGATTTTCAAATTATCGCTCGTAAAATAAATTAAAAATTGACAAAAGTGTGTAGCTGTGCAAAGCTTAGGATGGCCAAGTCCACAGTGGCAATCAACGGGCAGCGTTGAAAGCAGCGGTCATAACACCTTAATCCAAGCACTCTGGCGGTTAGTTGTACAAACACAAACATATGCGCATGAATATGTACATACATACACACATACACATGTATATTCATAAGTATTGTCAGGTGTGCTTTTGTTTGTAGGAAATCTTNTGTCTGAACTATTGACTTGAAATTCATATAGAATTTCGTCTTGTTGTTGTTGTTGTGCTGCTTAGCTCAGGCTTTCCAAGCAAATTCAAATAAATTACACTCAACCAGAACCACAAACATTAGCATAAGTAGTAGGTAGGTAGGTATGTATCATCTAACAAAATCCACTTAAATTTCGGCTAAAAACACAACTTTATTAAACTTTCTTGTTCAGCGATAAGAATGGCTTTGTTGGTCGCGCTTTGTTGTTTTGTTTGGAGATTTGTCGGTATTAGTCTTAGGGGTATTGAATGAGCGCATTGATTTTAGAAGATCTGAAGTTTTTTCTTCTCATTATTCGCCTTTCTTCAGAATTATTACAACGGTATTTGTTTTTTTTTTTTATCCATTGAGCATAGCTTAAGCGTGTCTCCCCGGCACGGAGCTATTCATGTCATTGATTTATCGTCGCCAATTAGCTGTTTCTAAGCTTATTATTTATGGAATTTATTTGTTTTGTTGGCGAGCGGATTATTATGGAAGAAGCTCCGATATTGTATTGGCTATAGATTTTGACGCAGGTGAGCGAGCGCACATGTTGACAGTATTGATTTGATGCCATAAATGACTTCAATTAAGATTTTAATAATCTTTTAAGTAAGTTAATTGTAGCATTTACATATGTTTGTTTGTTTGTAATTAGATATTATTTTTTATTTGCGATATTAAGATACGGGTACAATAAACTAGGTGGAATTGGAAAATATCAGTTCAAATTTTGAATTTAAACAGTTACATATACATATTTACGTGGTATAATATTACTTTTTAATTTGAGAAAGTTTCGGTAGGACATTGAATAAATCTGTGTTCGTATGGAAAAGTAGCTTAT
>NW_016192183.1:0-3468 GCF_001687245.7 Rhagoletis zephyria | reverse complement strand
AAGTAATTTTGGCAATTGGAAAATCGAAAATTTTCTCTAATTTATTGGTGGTCATTAAGAAGAGGCTGTGAACGGATGCTTGATATGGGCCCGAAATTTGGTATTTAATGCATTTATGTATTGGAAATTCGTTCACAGGAAGGCAGTTCAGAAACAAATATGTATCATAAAATGTACAATACTGCTTATATATATGTATGTACTTAGGTACTTACTTATGTAAGTGCATATATTAAAGCCTTGAAAATAAAAAATGTGTTTCTTCAAAGAACCTTTCAACAATACATTCTAGAGTGGCTTGGATTCCAATTAAGGCAAAAGAGTTAAAGTAGCTAGCGACGTACTTTATTACCCCCTTATACACAGGCAGATGCAAAAAATGAGCAATTAAAAATTTGAAGATAAACTTCTTTTTTAGTGAGAATACTTTTCGTCGAAGTAGGAACAGTTATTAAATGACAAAAAATTTATTTTAAGTATTTAGCCTTTCACTTCAGTAGGTAAGGTAGAAAATAGGTTGAGAAAAGTTTAACTTCAAGTGAGAACAGTTTATGATGAGGAGAAAATTAACTCTGCAAAAGTCATTAGTATTACATTAAACAAAAGGACCAGCTTTCAGGTGGTAAGTTGCGTACAAAAGCATCGTGGAACAAGTATTATGGTATCTGGAGATATGTGTTGCAGTCAAACTGTGATATCTTTTAAAAATTTACCTACTAGATTCCCGGTGGGGGCCTTTGTAAGTTAACGTTGAATCAAAAGACTACAGCCATGCGTAGGGCAGCATTATAATAACTGGCCGTCCGCTATAGGTTTGAACTCGGAAAAAGGGCCGAATATTTTGTATCGAATGATTTTATTAATAAATAAACCACTAAAAATGCTTCTGCTTATGTGGGACAACGTCCGTTTGTCTTTTTGGATCGAGATCACTTCACTTGGTCTGCCCAATGCGTTGGTGGGCGTTCTTTATTTCATTGTCGATCCATGGGTGCCGAGTCAAGGTATCTTTTCCTTGGAGCGTCGTTAACCATGCCTGCAACATGCCCAAGCCAGCGCAATAAATAATTGTATTTGTATGCCCTTAACTATTTCCAACTTCCTTAAAACCCTTGTACAGTTCGTCATTCCACCTTGTTCAGGGCCCGTTGGGCATGATGAGAGACTTGTAGAGCGCTTTTTAAAATACCCTCCGGGGCCAAAGTACTTCCAGACTTGTAAAATGTTTTTATCCTTAAATTTATACGTTGTTTAGCGTCAAGAATCATTCATCTTCCGGCCAGGCGCCAAGTAATGTCAACTCTTACAAGAAACGAGCATGTTGCATGTAAGTACTGCCGACAACCATAACACACAAATCACGAATTAATGCCGATTTAACTGATACGTAAATGATAAATTGATTTAAAGACTAATTTCTGTCGATGCAAAAGTGTTGTCGCGCATGCATACAGGTGTAATTTTATCAAAAGTGGCAGCTAGTAGCTGTGTTAATCTGCGTGCCAGCGAGATGCAAATTAAAAAGCCAGATTCATGAATACTCGTAATACTTGTAATTAAAAGTGGTTTAAATGAGCATTTAAAAATTCATATTTTAATGAGCGCCACCGACTTTGAATATGTTTATTTGCGTGACATGAAAGTTCTTCTTTCGTATTCATATGTATTTACATTCATATCTACGTGTAAGTGTATATGAATGTGCACCTGTAGTATCTATCGTATTTTCAGTTTAATACAAAAAAAAAAAAACAACAAGTTGCACTTAATATTTTTTCTTCTGACATTACTATTACTTAGTACAAGCTGCAATATGTAAATTGGCGCAGTCGTACGCCTGCGGTAAAAAAGCAGCTTTGACAATTTTTTTTTTATTATAATTGAGTACGGCAAGCTTTTTATGTGCAAGTATGCATTAGCGAAGCGGTCCAGTGGTGGCGCCTTTTAATTAAAGTATTTTTTTTTAACAAATAGATAATAGCTCTTAAGTGTCTTTTGTAGCAAATTTTCCCTTGGAAACAAACTGTATATGCCCAGATATGATAACCAGTTAACGAAAAAAAGAAAATATAATAATTTGTTAAGGCTTCTTGAATTGGGCTGTGTACCAAAAACATACATGATTACTTCACTTGCAAACAGCGTTATGTGATTTCATAATAGTAAGCCATAAATTAAAAAAAAACTACTACGACAACAAGTAACGTAGAAATTGAATCTACTTTTTATTACCTGAAAATTTGAATAAATAAGAGCCTAATAACATTATAACATAACATAACAAATGTATTATAAATAAATGTAAATTAAATCAAATCATAGATAGAAGGTTTTGAAATGATTCGACACGGCACAGTGGTTCAAGACTGGCATTTACAGTTCATAACTCACTGGAGCCTTAATTTTTCAACCAATTTGATTCAGTTTTTTTTTTTTTTAATGAAAGCTCATAAAATTACCAAGAGATCAGTTGAGCCCGATTTTGGAATTTTGATTTGTTTGTATTAAATTTTGTTTAGTGCACAGTAAAGAAAAAGCAGTAATTTTGAAGAAAATCGTTCCTCGTGTTCCAGTTAGCAATTCTTACGCAATAAAAATAGGTGGAAAACAAATGTGGGGACCCTACAAAACAAAAAAAAAATAAAAAATTCACAAGAAAAATTTTAAATGTTATAAAAAAATTGTCACAAAAAAAATAAAAATTTTGGCGGTTTTAGAAAAAGTCTGGGTATCCAGTTTTATATCATAAAATTTTAGTATCATAAAGTGCCAGTTACAAGTGGAGAAGTGTTCGCGTTGATTTTTAACAATATACATAAGAATATAAACTGCACGAGACAAAGAGAACGCTTTTATTTATCATGCAGATGTGCTCAAAATGGTAGCGAAAAAAAATATTCAAAATCAACGCGAACTCTTAGCCATTAGCAACTTGCACTTTATTATACTAAAATATCCAAATTTTTGCTAAAATCTCCAAACACATATTTTATTTTTGGTAAACATTTTTTTTAAAACATTTCAAATTTATCTTGTCAAGTTTTTTTTTTTTGTTTTAGGGGAACCGTAAAATTTTTTTCAACTAGTATTTACTAATTATTGAACAGAAGTGCCTCCATGTGAATATAACTTTTCCCACTTGAACAAAACCATTTTAAAATAACCACTGACGGATTAAGAAGACTACTCCCATTCTAATAATGCTTCTTTAGTTGTAATAAATGTGTGTGAAACTGTTCTCAAATGCACTAAACTTAACCCTTCCAGAAACATATCGCGAAGAAAATGTTTGCATTTGAATGAGTAATTTGACATTTGAGAAAACTTTTTCGTATGCCTTTAGCCCCAAAAAAAAAAAAACAATTTTATGAAAACTTTCCCAACGCAGCCAAATTTTAAAGACAAGTCTGCCTACAAACTAAAGCACTGCAAATATACCAACAGAAATACTCTTCACATGTGTACATG
>NW_016192182.1:0-3468 GCF_001687245.7 Rhagoletis zephyria | reverse complement strand
GTTGTATATCGCTTGAAATATTTGTGGTAGAGTACTGGAAATTGGTACAGATATATGAAATAATTCCATACTTATGGAGCAAAATGGATGATATTCGAAAAAAGGGCGTGTCACCTCCCGTCTGTCTATATATTTATCGGTATATATATAAAAATATGGAGTTCGTTTGTAACAGGTCTCAAAACTGGAGAACGGCTGAATGGATTTGAATAAGTTTTTTTTTTTGGATTGTTCGGTGTAATATCGGGATCATTTGTAATCCAAAAAGTTGGAGGGCTACCACCCATTTGAAAATTTTAACTCAGTTGCATATTTCAATTTGGGTATCAAATGAAAAAATAAAAAAAGCGCAACGTAAAAATGTCCCATGAAAGCAGTTTAATAAATCCTACAGAAAAATTGTAATTGTTGTCACCATTCCCTAACATTATAAAAAAGTTACCTTTTAACCATAAACAATTTAATTTGGGGTCACCATAGCCTACTACGTATATTGCGAGTAAAGATAATATGTCTGCTTGAGCGTTGAGTTTCTTCGATTTTAAATGTCTAAGATTCTAGCTAACATACCCAAATTTTCCATAAACTTTTTTGCTAAATTAGATGAGCTGCTTCAGGCTCTCCCATTATATGCCTATTCAAACGTTCCCAAGTAAAGGCGTGAGCAGAAGGGTTTTTATGATCGCATGATGCAAATGTTAAGATAATAAGAGCTGTAGTACTGAACCACTCATGAAGCATTTTTTACAAGGGCGTCTAATTTCTGGCGTATGCCGATGGCATCGATATCATCGGACAAGACGAAGTATCTCCTGTCATCAAACAAACAGTCAGAGCATTCGCGCCTTGGCACCCACGTCACGGTTGCCAGTTGTAATTTCGAGAAAGTAAAGAATTTAGATTACTTGGATACTAATGTCAGCATCGAAATCCAATCAGAACCGCTCTAGCCAACAAGTGCTACTTTGTACTGAATAGCCAATTCGGGAGTAAATGCTCTCTACATACAAAACCCTCACTCTATATGTTACTCATCATGCTCGAGCTGGTATATGTCGCAGAAGCTTAGACAATGACAACATTTGATGAGGCGGCTCTTAGAGTATTCGAGAATATGTGTGTCCAGCTACAGAACGATCTATCAGCCGAGGTATTAACGCAATAATTACTGGCTATCGGGATTCGATGAGAGATCAGGATAGGATTCAAATTAATTATTGGAATCACAATTGGCTCAGTGAACGAGTTATTCTTGCCGACAAGAATAAGGATGTCTATGATTCATTAATCATTTGTCATCAATGTAACAGGAATATGCCGCAGCAAAGCGTACAGCTAGTAGACATATATACTAGGGTACAGCTAGTATACATATATATAGACAGATGGGAGGTGACACGCCCCCTTTTCGAATACCGCCCATTTTCTCCATAAGTATGGATTTATTTTATATATATATACCAATTTCCCGTACTCTACCACAAATATTTCAAGTGATATACAACATGAAAATTTTAGTTAGTATGGAAGGTGCCACGCCCCATTTTCCGAATACGGTCAAACTTCACATAAACCATCTGCATGATAACACGAATATACTGAATAATTTGGGTTGAATTCGATGAAGAACAGCTTCACACCAAAAACGTTCAGCTATTTTTATATAAAAGAATAACGAAACGAAATTTTTTTATAGTTGGCACCTTTCCAACAGAATTTGAGAAGAGGCCTTGCACTGAATTTTCTTATAAACATTTTGGCGAACGTTCGAAAATTACCTTCAGTATCCAATATGCTCGTAACCAATCTTAGTTTCCCAAGGATCATAGTGTATTGAAAATACATTTTAGATGGGTTCGAAAAAAATTAAAACCGTAGTAACAAGAGAGGAAGTGAAATCCAGCTCATTTTCGTAGGGAAATTTAAGACAATCACTCTATCTAATTAAAATTTCAATTCGATAATGGGCAGGATTTCGAATTCGAACGAAGTGAAAATACATTGGATGACGAAGGTTCCGTTTTTCTGGAAAATAGCCTGGTTCTCGAATCGAATACTAACCTATCGCACATTCGTTATCGAAGGCGAGACTCGAAAAACAGATTGGTTTTCCAATCATTTTCGAATTGTTAAGCAAGCCCAATGTTTATTGAGTTCTAATAAATTTTGAAACCAAGTATATCTTTAAAATTTCACAGTTGTCTTAAAAAATCCTGACGCCAGAGGGAAAAACTAAAAGCGCAGTTCTACAATACTTCGCTCCTAGTTTTCTGAGTTGTTTTTTGTAATGTTGACTTTTGCTCGGTGTAATCAACGTAAACGGTTCATTTGAATTTGAATTGGTATAGCCCACTGCAGACTTAATACAATATTTGACATACATAAAAACGATATTTATAATATACTGAAATTATTACACTTTATTATATAAGTACTTTTTACAAAACACTTTCGAGCCACAATTTCAAGACTGGAATGTTGGAGTAAATAGCTGGGTTGTCTTTGTTGGCACAACCATAACCCCAGGATACAACACCAAGCAACTTATTGTCAGCCACCAAAGGACTTCCAGGCAATTCACCACAAGCGTCGTTCGCAGCCCGACCGCAGAACTGTGAATTGAAAAGATCACCGTCTTCGTATTTGTAGCCTTGAGTAACGCATTTCTTGGCGCTGGTGATAGTTTCAATTGCTTCTACCACGGCGTTGTTTGCATCCCAACCGACGAGTACACCACTTGAAGGTAAGCTGCTTCCCAATGCAAGGTAGCTGCTAACACTTACGGCTTCGGCCAACTTCACGAAACCCCCCCGAAAGCTAATAACCTCAAGTACAAACTGTATCTTAAAGCTAAGAATCCAGCTCTCAAGGAAATTATAAGAAATATTTATTATAATTTCTGTTGCCTGAAAAAGCGCTTTGCTTTGGCTGTAAATTTCTATGAGGAAATAAATATACGAGAATTTTTTTCCTGAGAGCTGCAAACTGATTTAAGAAATTTTGGTAGAAAAAATTTCTTTTCCATTTCTCGTCCGTCGTTTTATATGAATTTTTCGTTTTTCTTGAGAGTTCAGGTATTTTTTTCGGTATTCGAAATATTAAAAAAATTTAGCAATCGTGAAAACTCACCATCTCTATCGAAAACCAGAAACCAGAAATCGAAAAAATGAACATAAAAGTGCAAAAATTTATGCAATCAATAAATTTATTTTTACTGACTCTTTTAAAATTTTTATTAGGTACTTTTAAAAGTTGAGCGCATCTTGAGTTTATAGAACTTTTTATTAAACAAGTAGTTTTTAAGGAAAGAACACAACCGACTTCAAATTTAGGGGTACCGTTAATTTCTTCATGATCCAATCATCGGATCTCTAAACCAAATTACGGGACGACCCTTGAGGTACCATCTTCAAATCGGTTCACGTGGTCAAAAGTTATGTATTCCGTTCAACAATTTTATAATGAGCC
>NW_016192181.1:0-3468 GCF_001687245.7 Rhagoletis zephyria | reverse complement strand
AAACATTAGATTGGTATTAGTAAATTATCATCGCGCGTATGTCAGAAACATGAATGTGAGAAAACTTATATTTTGGGGAAATCAAGTTTGAAAGTATTTTTTACGAGACTTAACTCTACATTTATGCAATTGAAATTATAAAATATGTGGTTTCCGTGTACGCATGGTATTCTGGAATTTGGTATAACATAGAATATCCAAAGGTTAATGAAGTCAACCCAATAACTCAAAACTGATAAATTTGCACATTCGTGCTTCTGACATGAGGGCAACGATATGATGTGTTTATAATTTTGACATGGAGTGTACATGAATATATCTTAATTCCATTTCAATAGAAAACACTCACCGCTTTTTCCTTAAAAATACTAGAGTACGTTTTCCAAATCGAAGAATAAATGTATCAAACACCAAGAAAACATTGCCGTAAAAAATGTTTAAAAAGTAGCTACTTGTTAAGCATTTTATGGTAAAACTTTTCCAATTCCCTCAACGAACAGCAAGCGAAATACCGCATTCCGCATCAAAGTAAAAAAAAAGCGCTAAACATTAATCATTTTCACAACGAAATAGGTTCATCAATTTGGCCATGAGTAGGCCTAACGGTAATTCCCGTGACTTATGTCATCATCAGGCAATGGTTTTTGGTTGGGAGTGTACTAACAGCAAGTGAAGATGGTAAATGTGATTTTTACATTTTCACTTAACGAGTGATAAATTACGAAAAATATGAGTATGTAAATTTGTATTTGTAAGTGTGTATGCATGAAGATTTCGCTATAAATGTGTAGCGATACACCAACGGGAATAGAAAGTTATTTTACAACAATGCCACATAAATGTTTTACATTCACTTTTGAATATTAAAACATTTTAGTGTATGTTATTTAATTACTTTTTTATGAAAATATAGTTTATTCTTTAACGAAACCCGAATAAAACCAAGTTTCTACCTTTGTGCAATATTTAAAAAAACTGTGCAAAAATTTCCAATTTTATAAAATAAAAGTAAATTAATATGGACATAGTTCTTAAAAAGAAAAAAGATTGGAAAAAATATGTACACTGCCGGAAAAAAGTATTGGCAGAGCGAATTTTGCACAATATGTGCACCAATTTCTATTCTAATATTTTTCCGCTAATTTTTTATAAAAATATGGTTCATTCAAAAAAAAAAACATAAAAATATAATTTCTAAACTTTGTGCGAAACTCGCGAAGATTCAGCAGATTTCAGATCAGTTTTTTTTAGAATTTTTTGGAGTATGCAGATTGGAAGCAATTCGATTGTAATAAAGTAGAAGTTCTAAGTAGCTACGAATTACCACTGATTTTTGGCAATTTTTTTTTCAAGCAGCCTCTTCCATACAAAAAACAAATGTTCGAAAATACTTTACATGGAAAAAATGCAAAACACCTTCCACAAAAAACTCTCAAAAATCAATGCGATTTTTGACTAACTCCGAACTTTAATTTTTTTATGCTAGAATTTAATGGGATACGAAACTGCATACTCAAGAAAATTCTAGAAAATCTGATTAAAAAGTTTAAAATTTGCGTGAAAATTTGCTGAATTTTCGCGAGTGTTGCACAAAGTTTAGATATTATATTTTTATGATTTTTTTGTTGTAGAACGAACCATATTTTTATAAAAAATTGGCGAAAAAATATTAGAATAAAATGGACTAAACAAAATAACACAATGCCTGAAAAATTGGCGAATTAAGCCAAATGAGACAAAGTCTGTCCAGGTTACGTTCTCCCTTAAGCGTGAAACCCGCCCGCCAGTAAAACTCAAGAACGTAGATATTACACAGCGTGACGCGACAAAATACTTAGGCAGTCTGCACACGGTTTGTATAGCTTTAGACGCGTATAAAATTTTGTATGCAGCAACGATTCCTCTACGCCTCAAGGTCTGCACACGAAGGAGCTTCAAAGCGTCAAAGTATCAGGCAAAAAACGTTAAGTGATGCAAAATTATTAATTCTTTAATTAACTTTCAGTTATTTTTTTATTATTTGCACGAATTGTATTGTTTTATCGGTTTTTTATGAAATGCATGCACGCACACGGAAAATTGTAAACAAACTTCTTTATTTTTCTAAGCGTACGTATTTACGCATAGCTACCACCACTGCTGTATGCCAAGCGATTTGCATCTTGCTTTGACGAATTCGTGAAGCTGACGACTCGTATACAGTCATCCATTTAAATGCACGTGTGCGGCATCAAAGCGTACAACTTTCGTATGTAGCATCGAATACTCGTCTAAAGCTATACGACCCGTGTGCAGTTTGCCTTAGGCATGCACCTCAGTGATCGGACTTAAAAAAAAAAACTTTGTGTGGTAGAATCTGGCGGAAAAAATGTGGTAGATTTCAAAAAAATGTGGTAGATATCAGGTTTTGGATCAAACTTTGTAGAAAAATAATTCTGTAAGGTTTCACATAAATTGCAAACATTTCAATTAGAATCTAAAAAAATTAATTTTAGTATAATAAAGTGCAAGATTGAAGATGTGTTGAGTTTTGGCAATTTTTTTCCTTGACAGTGTAAAGCAGTTCCATCCATATCAAGATATTTTTCGAATATATTTTGAAAGATTTCTGCAACTTTGCGGAGTGCTGTCAGCTTTTCTTTTTATCACATCACGATGTAGCGAACAAATGTGGCACGTTCCAGAAACCGCTACTTGGGATTTGCTGATTTTGAAAATTCTCAAGTAAAATTAAACAACGCTTTAAAAACTTTAGATGCACTGAAATTTGCTAATACTTTCACAGAAATCGCCGTTTTTAACATTTTCGCTATTAATTATTTTTATAAAACATACATTTTGCAATTTAGCACAATAAAACCACGTTTCCTGTCGAAAAATTGAATATTGAGAAAATTTATTATTTTACATTTTATTTTATCCTCCCATTCTTCCTGTTGTTAGTGTTTAGTGTTGGACAATTTTTGCTCTTAAAATTAAGAAAATTATGTCGAGCAAAAATAAAACTACTCAAACACGAATATGTGGTAGATTTCAGACCTTGTGTGGTAGATGTGGTAGATGCTCAAAAAAGTAGCACATGGTATAAGTCCGATCACTGATGCACCTCGCTTACGTGGAAAAGTGATATTTTCAGTAAACGCAAATCACTGGGAATGAAGCTCAGAAATTTACACTGGTTATTGAACCCGAAGTCTCAAGTCTCACTAGAGAGTATGCTCTTATGGACTTATGCAATACAATTATGGGGCTCTACAGCAATCTCCAATATAGAAAAACTCAAAAGATTCCAATTAAAAACTCTTAGAATGATTGTGAGCGTTCCGCTGTATGTCACAANCTCTACAGCAATCTCCAATATAGAAAAACTCAAAAGATTCCAATTAAAAACTCTTAGAATGATTGTGAGCGTTCCGCTGTATGTCACAAACAACGAAATACACTGGGACCTTAAAATCCCTACTGTTG
>NW_016192180.1:1161-3469 GCF_001687245.7 Rhagoletis zephyria | reverse complement strand
TGTGATAATTATCTGTTAAGAAACAAAGCTAAGGCGAATTTATGCAAGGTGGTAGCGGCAGCCCAAAATCAAGAACTACACTAACAATTTACACGCACATTGACAATAATTACAAAACAAAATTACATCAAACACATCATTTTGACATACAGTACAAATTCGCCTTGAAATCGGCGGCTCCGGTAAAACTACCTTATAGAAATTCGCTTTGAGTTCACACATATGAGCATAGCCTGATTAACATGAGCCATATAAATATACAATTTAATGTATTAGGTATATATACTCAATAAAAAATAACAAAATAATTATAGCTTGCAAAACATTGTGAATATTTAAAAATCATAAGGGTGTATGGAGATATAATGGAGGGAGTGTATTTATGTCCATACCTACATAATAGCTATGTATATAATTAATTGCCGGTTACAAATTTATTTATTTATTATTGTCGTTTATCGCAGATGATGGGACTAGATATCGCAGATGAGCAAATAGATGAAATGCAAGCGCATGTGGATGGTATAGACTTCGAAGCAGCTGCTGCTGAAGAGTGCTTGACAAGACATGATGTTATGGCTCACGTGCATGTTTTTGCTAAACAATGTCCCAAAGCGGCTGCTATCATTCATTTAGGGGCAACATCATGTTATGTGGGGGATAATACTGACCTCTTAATTTTACGTGACGCATTAGATTTGATTTTACCCCGAATTGCCTCCATAATACACTGTTTGAAGAATTTTGCTATAAAATACAAATCACAACCGACTTTAGGGTTTACACATTTGCAACCTGCCCAACTTACCACAGTCGGCAAACGAGCTTGCCTGTGGACTCAGGACTTCATGATGGATGAACGTGCATTAAGTCGGTGTCGTGAAGATTTGCGCTGTCGTGGTGTAAAAGGGACTACAGGAACTCAAGCTTCATTTCTACAACTCTTTAATGGGGATGGAGAAAAAGTTAAGCAGTTAGATAATTTAGTAACCAAACTAGCAGGCTTCGATAAATCTTATTCAATAACCGGACAAACTTATTCAAGAAAAGTTGACGTTGAAGTTATTGGAGCAATATCAAGTTTAGGTACAAGCATTCATAAAATGTGCTCAGATTTAAGATTACTGGCTTCACGCAAAGAGATAGAAGAACCGTTTGAAAGCTCGCAAATAGGTTCATCAGCTATGCCCTACAAAAGGAATCCTATGCGTTCAGAACGCTGTTGTGCACTGGCAAGGCATTTAATAACACTATTCTCCAATGCTGCTAATACACATGCAACTCAATGGTTAGAGCGTACACTTGATGATTCGGCTAATCGTCGTTTGACTCTTTCAGAAGGATTCCTAGCGGCAGATGCAGCATTGCTTACTCTCCTAAATATATCGCAAGGACTAGTAGTCTATCCAAAAGTTATCGAGCGACATATCGCGCAAGAATTACCTTTTATGTCGACCGAAAATGTAATAATGGCCATGGTTAAAGCGGGCGCTGATCGTCAAGTGTGCCATGAAAAGATACGTGTTTTATCTCAGGAGGCTGGTGCGCAAGTTAAGCAACACGGAAAGGACAATGATTTGGTTGAACGTATTCGGAAAGACACCTATTTTGAACCGATTCTTAACAAACTTGACGAAATACTTGATGCACACACTTTTACGGGCCGAGCTAGCGACCAAGTTGATGATTTTATCAATGACGAAGTTGAACCCCTATTGGAAAAATACAAAGAATGTTTGAAAAAAATACAAAACGTGCAATTGAATATTTAAATCTCATATCAAACTAAAAGTGTCTTGTTAAAAATGTATTTATAGAATAAATCATACATTTATATACATATAAGTATGTATAAGTGCATGCACATTATACCGTCCGTTAAACAAAAATAGTTTTGCCGGGTAGAAAAAGATGTATTTAGGTCTAGAGTGCAATCTTGTGGGTACGCAGTTACAGTTGCATGGCTATATTCAATCCCGACTCTTGCGTCCTCGTTCGCGCACTCTGGGCAATGTGAGCAACCCATGTGCGAGATGTGGTAACCAATCTGAGTGGAGCCTTGGGCCACTCCGACTTATTCGGTTTAAGGGCTCACTGAAGTCTGCAGCGTCTGTTCACCACTAGGTACGGCTGCAAGCGGGTGTCTGCTTGGAGCAAGTGGCTCNAAAAAATAGTTTTGCCGGGTAGAAAAAGATGTATTTAGGTCTAGAGTGCAATCTTGTGGGTATGCAGTTACAGTTGCATGGCTATATTCAATCCCGACTCTTGCGTCCTCGTTCGCGCACTCTGGGCAACGTGAGCAACCCAT
>NW_016192180.1:919-1097 GCF_001687245.7 Rhagoletis zephyria | reverse complement strand
GTATGCAGTTACAGTTGCATGGCTATATTCAATCCCGACTCTTGCGTCCTCGTTCGCGCACTCTGGGCAATGTGAGCAACCCATGTGCGAGATGTGGTAACCAATCTGAGTGGAGCCTTGGGCCACTCCGACTTATTCGGTTTAAGGGCTCACTGAAGTCTGCAGCGTCTGTTCACCA
>NW_016192180.1:623-768 GCF_001687245.7 Rhagoletis zephyria | reverse complement strand
GATGACGACCACGGCAAACGTTTGAAGCACTACGATTTGAGGGCATGCACCTGGAATGTCCGGACTCTTAATGGGGAAGGTTCGCCTGCCCTGCTGGTTGATGTCCCCGTAAGGACAAAAGCTGACATCACCGCCATCCAAGAAA
>NW_016192180.1:352-425 GCF_001687245.7 Rhagoletis zephyria | reverse complement strand
GACCACGGCAAACGTTTGAAGCACTACGATTTGAGGGCATGCACCTGGAATGTCCGGACTCTTAATGGGGAAG
>NW_016192180.1:0-124 GCF_001687245.7 Rhagoletis zephyria | reverse complement strand
TGGAGCGCACATACGAGCGCTGCCCTCGTCATGATATCAAAATCGTGCTTGGCGATTTTAATGCCAGGGTGGGCTAGGAAGGGATCTTTGGAACCACCGTCGGAAAAATCAGCCTCCACGACGA
>NW_016192179.1:0-3469 GCF_001687245.7 Rhagoletis zephyria | reverse complement strand
TACCTCTTCCCACGCGTTCCTTAGCGGGTATATTTGTAGAGAAGATTTCGTGCTTGAGCTTCTTTTTCATCTTTGAGCCATCGTTGATTATGGTAATACCTTCATCGATAGGCCAGCTTCTGATTCTTCTCTAGCTGGAAATCGTTTCAGAATCTCGAAACGGGAGCTAAGCCGTTCCCTTCAAATTTACTCAAGATAGTTACGTGCGAATATTTGGCCTAGTTCCACAATTTTACGCCCCCTTAATCTAACTAAGGCTGCATTTAAATGAAAAACCATATTCAGCCCTTCCAGTGACTTTTCAACGGTACTGACCTCCTCATGGATAGCGCTGTCAATCGATGTGTGCTTTCGGTATGCATGCTGTGATTTATTCGTTATGAGGATATAACTTCTTTCCCTTATACATATATATATTATATGTAAGAAAATTATTCCCTCTAGTGCCTTTAAGATAAACGATGAAAGGCTCATTGGCTTAAAATCTTTTTAAAATGAGTGACCTAACAACAAAACATAATCAACATTTACCTAAATAATCCATATACATNGTAGCCATATAATTTTCTTTCTCCTCCGCTTTATAGTTTCGCATCCTTGGCATTAGCACACGTGCAAGAGTTTGTTATTGAATCTTCTTTATAAACTTTCATTGAAGTCAAATTTTGTTTCCGGTTTCCATCAATACACTCAGTTTCAATGTCAGTTGTGTGCACGTTTGTACATCCGCAGGTTGTGCAAAAAAATATAAAAATAACCGGCAGCACATACTGAGTTAATTTAATCATACATCAATAGCTTCGATTGATTTTTTTTTTCTTGTGATAGAAATTGTAAGCGAAATTGAATTGCTTCCTTGCAGTGAGATCAAGTGTATTTGTGTGGCTATAATGTTACGCACACGTCTAGGTGGGTGGGTCACTAAAACTGAGTGAATGTTGAGTTATTTAATTTTTTTTTCATTGATATTTTCGGTGTATGTAGATGTGACATAACTAAACCCACCATGAAAAACATCAGAAATTGGCAACAATCGTCAATGGCAAGAAATTGGCGTCTCACCGATTTATTGCCGTGGTGACAAATCGGCAACATCATTTTTTCATGTCAATTTTGGAATAAATAAGTTATCAAAAATTCCTAAACTTATAAATTTCGCGTTAACAATATTATCCAAAGGCCTCTAATTTATACCAAAGACAGAAGAAGAGAGAATTAGTTCCGTTTCTAAGTTCCAATTTTGCATAAAAAAATAAATTAAGTATTAACAAGAATACAATTATTCCAAATATCGCCTGAAGCAATAATAAAGCGATCAGAAAACGTTACTCGTTTCAAAAATGTGATTGTTTGATTTTAAAAATTTAATAACAACTTTTGAGATTGGTCAATAGGCGAAATGTACGGTGCGGTTACTCGCGAGTCATTTGTGTATGTGTTGACTCGCCTTTCGACTACAAACGGTTGAGTCATTCGACAGTCATGTCGGTGTAACCAGGGTACGAAAATAAACTATATTGTACGTTACTATTTCGTTTCGTTTATTACTTCAACAGTTCGGTACAATACGAAAACAAAACGGCTGAGTTCACTTTGGCGATAGTACACTACAGTAGTTTAGTAGTTACAGACGAAACAACAAGCGAAATGAATCGTGCAGAGAAAAATATATGTATGTATGTACACATATGCAATAACTAAACACAAAATATTTTTCACGTAATTGTCACAAACGAAAAGCAAAGGTTTCTAGTTGGGGAAAAAGACAGTGAATCTTACAATTTGTTTCTGAGTATGTACAAAACTGTACGAAATCACAAATGATATGATGATCGATGAGCAAATGAGAATTGTTTTGTACAGTTTATTTTCGTACTCTGGGTGTAACTAACAAATATTTATTTTCACAAACACATCCCAACCGACTCGCGAGTACGCACCGTGTATGTCGCCTGTAAACATTTTAAATACAAAATGTGTAGGGTGTTATTGAATGCTACACTGAGGGAAAAATTTTAGAATAAAAAAAAACCTGCTAAATTTAAAAAAATTTGCATATGAAAGAGCAACAACCCAACTCATAATAAATTTGAGCATATGCATTTTAATATGTGTCGTTGTGCACTTCACAAATACTTCTTCGTAAATAAAAAAAAAATCTAAATTTTATGTTCCGTTTGTTCTTTGCACAGTCAGCTACACCCATACTTGTCAATGTGTTATCAAAGGTTGAGTTTGAATCAAAATCGCATCAAGCGATTAGTGCATTTATGTAGATAAAAATGTACTATGTATGTGTGGATGTGTGTATGTATGTGTAGACACCGCGGTGCATGCTTGGTATACATACACTTTCTTAAATATGAAACAGCATCCGTGAAGTGCAAAATACTTAATTTTAATATAGGCGTATTTGAATTGAATATTTTCATTATACGTACGCTACTTTTAAGCACTTTTCACCTGATTTAAATACGTTTTTTTTTTATTTTACTACTTTTTCTGTATTTAAATGCAAACATTTTTAAATGATAATCAAATAAAAAACATTAATTTTTCCTATGCGTAGTTTCCCTCAGTGTAGGGAAAAATCACAAAGTGAATGCAACAACCTGCGCAAGCATATTGATTGAAAATGTTGGTTGAATGAAAACACTTTTGAACATTCAGAACTACACTGAAAAAATATGCCTTCACAGTAGAAGAAAATCTATTAAATTACAAAGTCAGAATTAACATAAGTGATTGAAGCCGGTTTTTTTGCTTAAAAATTACTTTTTTTTTTTTGTGGAGCTGTTGAATTAATCTGCATTGGGAGCTTTTAAGTGCGTCCTGTGTCTGAGGGATCCGAAATTTTACAAAAAAAAAAAATAAATTTGGACTATGTAGGAGGCCTAGACACACTGTATTCCCCGCGGCACACCCTGTAATTAAACGTAGAAAAGCTGAACTATAACCATTATTATCACTTGAATGCATTTGTACCCAATCAAAATAAGAAACAAAATGCGAGTCTTTTTTTTTTATATAATACGAGTACCTTTAGCTTCGTTAATACCCTCAAGCACACAAAAGCTTCATTCAAGCACAAATACTGAATTTCGTACATGTATTTATTTGCAGATATTCTTTAGAGTATTTCATAATTTTTTTTTATTTATGTATTTTTCTTTCACTTTACAGTCTTTCATTTGGCCATTGGCACGGCCGGCCACCGATGAGGAGCCACTTACAGTCGAGTTGCGTACACAAACCACAAAGACTCTGCTGCGTACTGGACTCAGTCATGCCTCGGGCGGTCTGATGAGTGGCGGTGGGAGTAGTGGCAGCGGTGGCAGTATGAGCGGCATCATCAGCAGCAGTAGTAAATGTGTCGGTCAATATATTGTGTTGATGCAAGGTAAGCGAGATTTAAGAATAAAAAAAATCAATTGTAGGGAAATTTTACAAAATAATGTATGTATGTATG
>NW_016192178.1:0-3470 GCF_001687245.7 Rhagoletis zephyria | reverse complement strand
TATATTGCTTGATTGATTGCTAATCCGACAATGGGCTACTGTGTAACTAACCAAAAGTTGTTGTTGGGAAGCTGTGGCATATGCGTAACTGGTTTGCCTATTCACATGGCAATACCGTATTTATACGAAACAGTAAAGTAGGATTTTTTTTGGTCACTAGTCGCTCTCAGTTTTAATTATACCTAAATCCATTTTTTAGCTAATTACACCTTTAACAGGCGAGGTTTTTGCCGTTTGCCTCATGAGCTTGAAAAGGATTAAGGTCTTAAATGTCCTGACGTGTGAACTCAAACATTTTTCTTCTTGGAAGTTGTAGTTTTACAAAATGCAACGCGCTCCATGAAAGACTTCAATATTATAAGTATTTTTAAAAACATTAAACATTTACTTTATTAATTTTACTGAAATCCAAATTCTTAAGCTGGAAGTAAGCGCACAAAGCCTGACTTCGTAATGTCTCCTTAAATTATGTAATTTCAGATGAGGTTACTGTAAATATTCGTACCTGAATGAGTACATACCCGAAGATTGGAATATCTGTGTACAAGAAAGGATATCCTGCAAAATACCGCGGGATACGACTTCTTAGTGTTGGTCAATTTAGTGTTTTTTTAATGATATGTTATTTGGACAGTGACATCTCTTTCCGAGAAACGAATTGATCAACTTTGGGATATAAAGCAACTTAGTTTTGCTTCTAAACCGAATTGAGGATGGTCGACTTCGCCAAGGCCCGAGGCATGATAGCATGCAGTACTAGGTTTCAGCATAAAAATATCGATATTTCGATGAATTAAAAAAAAACACCGAAATCAAAGAAGTTTACAATAATTCAACAAAATTCGATAACTCGACTCATTTCGATAACTGTGAAATTCGAGGCCTCGACAAATTTCGATAACCAAAAAATGTATATATCTTTGGAAAACTTTATAAATTTTTAATTTTGACAGCTCCACATTTTTCGAAAGTTATTGCAAAATTTCGATAACTCGTTTCACTCTGTTAACACTATAAAATTCGATAAGCAGTGATAACTCGATAAACTTATACAACTTTTAAACTTTGATAAATCGATATATTTTAAAAATTCCAAAAAAAAATCGATTTGATTTATCGACCAATTTCAGTAGATCAATAATTATCGTAAACTCTGTAATTTGAAAGAACTCGATGCATTTCGATAACTCGATAAATTTCGACAACTATTTAAGTTTCTGTGTCCAATAAAATTCTACAACTCAATAAACATAGATCAATTTGAATAATTCGATACGTTGCGATTGCTTAATAAGCATGGATAAATTTCGATAATTATAAACTTCGATGATGCGATAAATTTCGGTAACTTTTATGACTGAATCTTTTTCGATTCCTGTCGAAAAATTTCAGTTTCTCATTGTCTCCAATTCGACTTTATCTTCACTTTTGAATTCTTTTTTTTGTTTCATCGTTATCATTTATTCTTTCATTCTTCATCTGCATATTTATCTTTATTTCAAAGTTTAATTTCAAATACGAAGTAAAATAAAATGCGAAAACAGCGGAAATTGAACAGTTTGCAACAACAACTTAAACGACTATTCTGGCCATAATTTTCAACCAATTTCGAAAACTCTACTCATCTACAGAAAAATACCTTTAGTTTTGAAATCGGTTCAGTAGAATCGCCAAATGAACGAAGACAAAATTTATGTGAGCATATTAATATATAGATTTACAAATGCAGTTAGTGGTATCTTTATAAGTTCATAGTTCTATACCTAAGTATTTTAGAGATGTTTGTATGAAAAGTCTATGCTAAGCAGTTTTGTTAATTAAAGAGTTATCATTTGCATTTACATATATGCGCATAGGGAATTAAGTGTAATATATTTGAGTATTTGTTTCCGAAATGCAAGAAAAAAATTTGAAGCTATAATGTTAACGAAGTGCATTTTGCTAGAAATCATTCCGAAAAAGGCAACGCGGTTAAATGTGTTACTTCTATGGCATGACAAATTTAATTGTTCGATGGAATCCTGTGCATATTTTGCATCAAGCATGAGTGAAATGTATTCACAAATTTTAAAGCATTTTGCTTGCTGTGAAAAGGTAAATTGTCCAATACTTTCGTGCTTGAAACCATTTACTAATGCATGCTCATTTCGTCCACTTTTTGTCCGTAATCATAAGCAAGCGAATAACTCCCCTTTGTAAGAATTTATGTGTGAAAATATAGAAGCACTTTGTGTTTAAAAGATAAGCACTTAGTGTGTAAATATAAGCATGCAGTATATAAACTATTAAGCATATACATAGTATCTATAATTTTGAACATTTATTGCATAAAATTCTACAAGAGATGTTTTTTGAAAAATAGTTGTGTAATTTTAGACATTTATAAGCGGTAATGTGTTGCCTTCCATTATCGACGTAAATTTTCCAAAAAATGGTTTAGAGTGTGGTTATTCACAACTTAACTTGCTTTCCAACAAATATTCCCACTTGACTTGAGCATCAGTGTTGATTAGATTAACAACCAAAAAGATTTCAATTATATTACTTGCATTATAAGTAAAAAATAATCAAAAAAAGTCATTTATTTTAATTTAAAAACAAAAATGGTCGAAAATGTTGGTTTATCGATTAATGTGTTGTAATTAATTGCAATTATGTTTAAAGTTTAATTGCAATCTCTACTCCTGGTCTGATCAACTTCTGTGGGGGAATTAGCTTTTGGGCTTCACTCATTAGTGTTAGTGAGTGCGATTGCACCTGCCTTTTGGTTTAGTTGTGGTCTGTTTTTTGAGGAATATTTTTAGTTTTGTATCGATAACTGGGACTACGAGTGGCGAAGAAAAGGGGAATCAGGCAGAGATCCGATGTAAGCGTGCAGGCTGTGTAGCTCAATACGAAACCGAAGTTCCGAAAGTTGAAAAATGTACAAAGCTCTTTTAAAAAGTTTAATCTTCAATTAATGCATGTCAAATTCTTCATGAACAGCTATTCATGATACTGCAACAACAAAAGTTTAAACATGCATTACTGGGTGTTCGACCTTTACCTGCTTTTGCTATCAAAACTGCTTCTGATTCTTTCCATATGTCAGGGAAATAGCTTATCCGATGCATTATTGAAAACAGTAAAAATAAACAAACGTATGTATGTATATAATTAAGCAGTTTAAATACTCAAACCATGGAAAACTTTTCTCTTTTTAAGTTTTGTCGCTTTCTATTTCTTAAATGAAATTCGCAATTTTTAGAGATGTAAGGCAGCTCACGAATACTTCTACATTTTGCTACAAAATATCGCTAGGGGTTATAAAATTCATAATTTTTTTTGTCTTGGTCGCAAGTACTTACTATAAATCTTAAAAAATTTCAGATGGCTCTTTAAAAAACTACAAAAGCATTTACAGTGTTAAGTAAGAATGGGGTCTATTACAACGCTTTTATCAACTTGCAATGTTGTGTGTCCAGAAACTT
>NW_016192177.1:0-3470 GCF_001687245.7 Rhagoletis zephyria | reverse complement strand
TTTAGTCTACAGAAAAATGTTTTCTTACAGACAGTTGAGATAAAAAGATTTAGAATATTTAAGTATGTGTGATACATTACAGAGTGAAATAATTATAAATATTAACTTGTAAAGATAACAATGATATTCAATAGCAATATGGGTAGCTGGCGAGGCCTTGTCTCCAGTCTACTTTTGTGTGCGGCGGGCGGAAAGACCTAGTTTCCGCTCCGCCCTGTTTACAGGCCGTTGATCATGGTCGGAAAGGCCGAGCTTCCGATCCATGTTCCCGCAGTCGTTACTTTGTAAGTGAGGCAGGCGGAAAGTCCTAGTTTCCGCTCCACGCTATAGACGAACTGTTGGGCGAGGTCGGAAAGGCCGAGTTTCCGATCCCTGCTCCTATTGTCCTACGCGGTCGCGGAAATATACGAAGCCGTTACAATTGTACTAAGCAGTCATAGATATTGTGTAATTTTTCGTTCACGGTTGCAGATATTAGTTTATTTAGTTAACTTGTTGAGCAATGTTTTCTTTATTACAAAAAGCGATTCAGATATGTCGATGCAATCATAATGCTTGTTAAAATCTTGGCATAAGCACCGAAAAGCATCATGCATTTCAAAGTTTGATTTACAAATACTCAACACAATAGGTTTAAAATGTCTCGTGGGTCTTGTAGGAATACAAAAATTTATCTCACTCAGTAAAAAGGGACTACTGACCATCCCGTTCATTAATTTAATTAAAAAAAGAACACCAAGCATCTCTCTACGACTCTGAAGCGTCGGCAAATCTATAAGCTTCAGGCGATCCTTGTAGGGTGGGAGATTTTTAGACGAGTCCCAACATAAATTTTTGAGGGCAAATAACAGGAACTGTTTCTGCACTGATTCGAGCCTGTCACTATGAATTTGATAGCTAGGATTCCATACTATAGATGCATACTCCAAAATCGGTCTAACTAGAGAGGTAAAGAGAACTTTAGTGACATAAGGATCGTTGAACTCCTTGGCCCAGCGCTTAAGAAAAGCCAACAATCCTCTAGCCCTAATCACGCAGGAGTTTATGTGAGACTTAAATTCTAGTTTCGGATCCATAGTTACACCTAGGTCAATGAAATTGGTCACTTGCTCAACATTGTGGTCAGATATCATATACGAATTTGGATAGAACGATTTTCTAGAGAAGGTCATGAATTTACACTTTTTCAAATTTAGTGACATGGAATTTGCTTCACACCATTCGAAAATGCAGGTTAGGTCAGCTTGCAAATGCTCCCTATCTTCTGCAGTACTAATGTACTTAAAGAGCTTAACTAAATAAATAAATAAATAAATAAATATATATTAGTTTCCATTTAACTCATAAAGTACATATTTCCCTGCAAATATTTTTAAGATCACTACGAATTGCAAAAATAACGCTAATTTATTGTATTGAAGTATAAAATATTTTATTACGTTCATGTTTACTTATAAAGCGCCTAACAATATTTCTCTCGCCATTTATCCGATGTTAAAATTTTCAATACATTATTTTGCTGCACAGCACCCTGAATGCTGCAAAACAGTTGCTCGTAAACCTCAAGTCCTTTATGGGGACCAAATTAACAGCCACAACAAAAGCCTTTTCTACTGGCATACTGTGCTAAGCCCCGTTTAAAATATACGCAATTATTAGTTGCGTTCCCCAACTTTTCTGGGTTAAAGCCTGTAAAACTGTCACAAAGCAAAAGAAGCCTGAGAACCGAGTACACAGTATATACAGTAATAAACGTTTTTGAGTACTCCTCGGGGGTAAAGACTGATCAGGGTTGATAATGAGAAGGAGCATGAATTTTGCTGATTCAGAGTTGCATACAAAATTACTGTGGTATGAAAGGGAGCAACAACCGTACTAAGGCAGAGTGGCAAAGGTATTTTTGTAAACAAACACTTGTCTGATCATTAGTTGCATTCGACAAGTCAAAAATTTGTAATTGTTTTTCGAAATTTTTAATGGATGCGTTCATTTGATGCAAGAGAAGCGTTCATTTTGTACTGGCAAAATTTTAGTCAGCAAAAATTATCCTTCACGAAAACATATGATCACAAAACATATGGTTGCAATTTTTGTAAACAAACAAAATTGCATTGTGAGAGTTTTGGTATTTATATGCTTTTTGGCTGCCTGCTATGTGACTTTATGATAGTGCCAACTAGTTTTTACTCTAGAAATGTTCCTGGCGAACATTGAACGTTCACTTTCCTTTTTTCTTACATGTAGGCAACATGAATTTCAGTTTGTTTACAAATAAAACATAAACAAAGTCAGCTGGTGTGTCTTCTTCTTCCCGTTTTTGCAAGAGATGGCTAATTTTCTGTTCGTTTACTTTTTTGCTTTTTCTTCTCTTTGGGAGAGAATTTTCGCTTACGCTCTTGATTTTGATTGTTGGCTGGTGTTGGCTAATTTTGTTATCGAACTCAACTATTTTAAAAAGATAATTGCTCTTTATTTTCCAGTATTCAGATATCCACCTTGTAGCCAGAGGCAGTGGCTTGTGGGGCTCACTCAAATCTACTCATCATATTGGGACAGCTCCGGGTAATGGACCATTGAATGTGTTGGCTGAACTTATGACCACCATAACAAAGGCAGTCTCCAACTAAACGCGTGTCTTAAATTTATACGGTAGCTATTGCTATTATATGTGTGTATGATTCATATTTGTGACATTCTATACTGATTTGCTTGACCTTAGTTTGTCGGTCCAAACAGGAATCTAGCTCGTTTCCAATGGATGGTAGCAAGAAAGCGGCTGACTTACGTGTAATGATTTTGTATTACCGGCTTATGGTGACTCAATTGCTGTCAAATTAGTAGTCCAGATTTGATGCTCACAACTTCTTTATTCTACGCAACAACATGGCTGGGGATTCGCCGGAAGGAATGTGACGGCACCTTTTGCCTCTATCAACTCGATACAAGAAAAAAAAGGCTTTTTACAGTCAGCCTTTTTCCTTATATTTGCTTGGACGCAGTCGATTTCGCTTTCCACTTTCCATTGAGGAGTGAATATCGACTCCCCGAATGTCGCCAGCTTTTAATACAAGCTTTTATTACACTTTAATTACTTGGTTGTAATTCCGTTCTTGCGAGGGCTGATGAGTGTGGTTCGCTCCGTGTCCAGTTCGGAAAAAGGCAATAGTTGCAGATGCTTCACGATATTCACGAAATTCACGATTTGCAAGAACAGCTGTTTTCTCCATTAATAAACCTTATGGGAGGTGGTCACCTGGAACGACTTCCTGTAAAAACCTGCAAATCGTGAAGCATCTGGAACGCAACTAATATAATTTTCTAGCCTCGTGGTATGTGACCACCGATTCTTTTATCGTATGTCNTCGGAAAAAGGCAATAGTTGCAGATGCTTCACGATATTCACGAAATTCACGATTTGCAAGAACAGCTGTTTTCTCCATTAATAAACCTTATGGGAGGTGGTCACCTGG
>NW_016192176.1:0-3470 GCF_001687245.7 Rhagoletis zephyria | reverse complement strand
CTTCGCTGCGTGTTGTAAACTTCAAAATACTTAAATATAATTTAATAACCACGCATGCATAATTAATGTTACACTATATGTATATTCTTATTGTTTGGTGCTGTAACCGTCTGTCTAAGCAGTTTTGGTCAAGTACAACAGAGAAGGCCACTCAAAGTGTAACGATTGCAAGTTGGAAAAAATTCTATGAGCGTCCAGTGTATAAAGTGTTATCGCCATTACGACACAAAATGCATTAAGCCAAGCTATACCTACCACAAAAAAAAAATAATCCTTTCATCGCACTGCAGCTGTCATAGATATTCATTAAGAAAAAAATTTAATAAGCAAAGCCGGATAGATGTAGCTTAAGAAACGTTCGTTTGACCTAGCAGTGAGTTCCAATAGTGATACGGTATCTTGTGTATGCAATTAGCGTAGACAATTTTTAAGTACATATGTATATGCACACACATTCATACATCTGTATTTCGCATACAAACCTACAAGGCATACTCGGAAAATTCCATTTTAACACTAAAATTTACAACAAGACCAACAAACACGAGCTAGCTACTCCAGCCCTAAAGTCAAAAGCGTAAAAGCGTGAAAATCCAAAGAGCGAAGCCCAACAGCGGTATTGGCACACAGAGTGAGCTCCACCACAGCCGCAACATTTTTTTTGAGTGTGTGTGCTCCATTCACCTACTTTCGGGCCTGTTGTTGCTGTTGTCAGTTGAAGTGCCTCCCCGGCTCCCACAACCAACGCCTGTATTGTTGCCATCAACCCAAAAGCTTCCAATAAGAAGCGTTGTTGTCGCGCGTTTCGTGGCTCTCTGTGTTTCCTATCGTCGTATTCATCATCGGTACGGCTCTCGCGTGTGTGCGTTTCGTTAACTCTCGCTGGTATTCTACTCTTCAGCCACTTGTCCGCTGCTGGAACAAATCAACAAAAAACTTAATTAAATCAAATAAAGTGAATATAAATCGTTTACGCACATCCAAATCAGTGATAAATAATAAATATTATCCGAGAAATTTAAACGAGTGTTAAGAAAATTAAAAATATTTGAAAAAGTCGCCAAGTGTTTTCCTGGCAGGGCAAATTTTTTGTGCGGCTCCACTTTTGAAGGTGTCGTCTATCGGGTGTGAGAATCGTTTTCATGTTTTAATTCTCTACTGTTGAAAATTTTTTATTGATCGCCGATGACAAAGATATGTATTGTGATAGTGCGTTCATTTGCGAAAGTCGTGTAAATCTGCCTGCCGATTGTTGTCGTCTCTACCGCTTCACCCAAAACCCCTTGTTCAAAATGCCCATGTTGTTGGAATATGAAGCGATTGCCGAGTGAATCGAAACAATTATTGCATAAACAGGTGAGTGGGTGTTACATATGTATGTAGGTACATACTTATGTATGGATATATGTACATTTTATCTAAACTAGTAGACCCGCATGCGGCAAAATCCCCAAAATTTAAGTTCAAAAACCTTAAAACTATTCCAAATGTTAGTCAGAGCGTGCAGCCGTTTATGAATGAAGGCATGTCTCGCATAGTGAGGTTTGTATATCATTAAATTTCAAACAACATCGCATATCTACAGGTCAACGTATTTATTTTGAACTTTAATTTTTTGAAATTCGAAAGAGCGGCGCAAATCTAATGACCTTTACAAAAAAAAAAGGTGGGAAGCCTTTACGAAAGTTCCTAAATCTGTCTGACATTGTGTAACACATTTTAATTAACTTATGAATTAAAAGAAATTTGATTTTTTAAACATGTGGCCACCCTCCTAATATATATTTCAGAAATAAAAACCTTTCAAACCGTTTAGATTCATATTCTTATATTTGTCATAATTCATTTAGCTTCTTGAATAAGCTAAACTTAATTTATTAAGCAGGTGGCAACCATCTCCAATCGCCGTAAAAAATCTTAGGGCCGCTTGTTCAATGTTAGGTTATCACTACTTGCTGGTTAAACATCATTATCGCCGTTTTCGACATCATGCATACAACATGTGATCGATAAAGCAGTCGTTGTATTTAACCGGAGCTTCTACCTCCGATTTGTGCTAATCAGACATTGAACAACCGGCCCTTAGTGTTCACACTAAAGATATCTTAACACTCTTTCGTTTGACAACCATATTTCGATATTTCATATAACTTGTTTATAAGATAACTAAATTCGAGATTTCAAAAGGTGGCAACCCTATTAAAAGTATTTTCAAACTAAAATCTTCTTCTACCTCTTTCGTCAGACGCCAAAATTGTGATACATATTTCTATTACCTAATTTCGCCTTCTCAAACAGGTGGCAAAGAGAATTTTCAAGCTAAAACTTCTTTGAATATCCTTCGTCTGACATAATGAATCAAGTTGAATTCAAATTTTTAAACACGTGGCAACTCTCCTGAATACATTTGAGGAAGAACTCCATTGCAAACCCATTGCCAGTGATACGAATCTTTTAATACCTAATTTTACTTATTAAATAATTTGAATCTAACTTCTTCGCCAGGTGGCACCACTATTCAAATATCTTAAAAGTTATCTCAGTGTTCAGACTAAAAATTTCTTATAAATCTTTCGTTTGCCATATTTTAATATTTCATTGTATATAAGTTAACTAAGTTCGACTTTTCAAACAAGTGGCAACTCTTTTAAAAATATTTAAGTACAAACTATTACCTTCTTATACTCCTTTCGTCTGGCGCCCGAAAGGTGATACATATTTCTAAAACCTAATTCCTTTAATTCAAATTGAATTTTGATTTTAAAAAGGTGGCAAACCTTTTACATGTAGATAACAAATAAAGCCTTTTCAAAACCCTTTAGATTGATGCCCATATTGTAATAATTGATTTAACTTTTTCAATAATTTTTTAAAAGGTGGTACTTAACTATTTTCGAAAAAGTGAAGCTTACTGTACATCTACTGACCAATCCCTTTAATTTTACAACTCATTTTTGAAAACCGAACAAAGGGTGCGTATGTGATGGCATTGATTATTAAATGATTTTAATTAAATTTTTTAAGGGGTGGCACCTGTTTTCGAAAAAAACAAAGCCTTATTGCACATCTACAGGCCAAGTCTTTTAATTTGTCATCTCATTTTTGAAATTCCAAGGAACGGCGCAAGTCTGATGGCCTGGACAAAAAATTGCGTCGAGTATTATATATGTACTAGTGAACCCGTATGGCGTTAAAATGCCTAAAATTGAGTTCCAAAACACTAAAAACTATTCCAAATGATAGTCAGAGTCATAAGCGATTCGAGTGTCCCATTTAAAAATTAAAACCTTATCGCACATCTAAAGGCCAATGTCTTTAATTTTCCTTCTGACTTTTGCAATTCGAAAGAACGGTGCAAATCTAATGACTCACAAAAAATTCCTTCTCGTATACCTAATCAAAGAAATTTTCAAATTAAGGGCCGGAGGTAGAAGCTCCGGTTAAGCACAACTACTGCTTTATCGATCACA
>NW_016192173.1:0-3470 GCF_001687245.7 Rhagoletis zephyria | reverse complement strand
AAAAGTAATTTGCTTTTGTAAAAATTAGTATCGAAAGGGTTTGTTTTTAATTAAAAGTCTGTTTAGGAATACACTACCGTAAAAAAATATTGGCACAGAAAATTTTTCACAATACATATATGCAAAAAAATGTACCCTTATTTTTTTCTCTATTTTTATTTGAAAATACGGTTCATTCTACAACAAAAAGAAATTTGATTTCTAAACTTAGTATAAAACTCGCCAAAATTCAATAAATTTTCATGCAAATTTTTAATCAGAAATTTTACTCAAATTTTTTCCGCTAATTTTTTATAAAAATATGGTTTATTCTACAACAAAAAAAATTTGATTTCTAAACTTAGTATAAAACTCGGCAAAATTCAATAAAGTTTCATGCAAATTTTTAATCAGATGTTTTGGAATTGTCTAAAGTATGCAGTTTTGCAGCCCATTAAATTCTAGTAAAAAAGCTGTAAGTTCGAAGTGAGTCAAAAATCGCATTAATTTTTGAGAATTTTAATGTTGAAGGCGTTTCAAATTTTTTCTATACGATATATTTTCAATTTTTTTTTGGGTATGGAAGAAAATGCGCGAAAAAAGCCAAAAATCGAGGGTAAGTCCTAGCTACTTCAAGCTTGCACGTTATTATAATAAAAATTTTGGGGGCTACAAAACTGCATACTCAAAAATTTCTAAAAATCTGATTAAAAAGATGAAAATTTGCATGAAAGTTTACTGAATTTTCCTGACTTTTGCACAAAGTTTAGAAACTATATATTTACGTTTATTGTTGTATTATGAATCATATATTTTTTTAAAACAGCGGAAAAATAAAAATTAAAATTGTTGCATATGTGACCTGGTCTACGGCTTAGGTGTCAAAAAATCAATTTTCACTTTTTGGTTGATTCGGATGGAAGATGAGATGCTTTTTCACGTGGTGAAAAGCAGAAAATCCTAACTTGCTTAGACGTGTACTAAAAATGTAGAGAAAGAAGAGTAAAAACGAGTAAACGAAACGAGTTGCTTACTTTTAACAGCTTTTTCACAGAAAACTAGTTTTCGCACGTAAGCTCCCTTTTCGTAGACCAGGTCACATATAAATATTGTAAAAAATTTTCGGTCCAAAAATTTCTGCCGGCAGGTAGAACAGACTCATAGAAATCGACTTTAATAACTATTATTTGTTTTATCTGAAATAATTGTCAATGTGGAAAACGAGATGCAGGAAAATTATCCTTCAGAAGAGGAACCTCTTTACATTTCTTTAATCTTCAATAAACTACAGAAAAATGTTAAAATTCTCTGTACAATCGTAAATTAGATTAGAGAAATTCAAAACACAAGAAAAAATTCTCAAATACACTGAGTTTACGGCTTTTACAAAATTTTCACTAAATGGCTCGGGAAGAGAGGTGGCAATACTTTCGAGATATTTATGAAGATTATTGTACCATTAAAGCGGACGTCATCAATCGAAGCCAACTTGATCGCAGAACAGTAATTATCTCCATGCCGTGTGCTGAGCCCACTTACTCCGTTGAAAACCCACGCTCTTTCTTTGATATAGCATTCCCAAAAGGGAGCTTAAAATTGGGGATGTTAACCGGTTGCTTCCGCTTTTAGTTTGAGCTGAAGTGGTGGTCAATGCCGTTTAAGTCGATGGAATCGGATATATCGATGTTTGTCGAATGATTTCTTCATAGGCAGTGATCGTCTATTTGACTGCTGAAGTATTTAATGAATTATTGACCGCCTCAGTGATAAACACGTCACTCGATTCTATTTACCTTAGGCATTGGGATATTAAAGATTTGTCCTATTGGCTTTTTTCCTCCGGATCGTAGAGGCTAAAACCTCCTTCATAAATAGTTTCCACAGTTTCCATTAATTCAAGGATTTCTTCCTCCGATAACCTCGACAATTTCACCCGCGAGACCATGCGACGTTTTCCGGATTTTATTATTGAGCCAATTGAGCAAAAGAGCCGAAAAAATTTGTAGAAAGGAGGGCAATCAAAAAAAAATCCCCATAAAGAAAACACAATAGAAAAATATGAATTATAAAAAAATGCGCTAAATGGCATGAGGGCCTGGTGGCACGCTAAACTTTTTCGCTATAAAATACAAAATCCAACGCACAGATTTGAAATCACGAAGATTACGAACATAAATTTAGAGATAACTTATTTTTAAGCTAAAAGTACTACGTCTACAACATAAATAGGTTTGAAGCTGAAAATCAGAACTCTTGCACGCAGGGACCGAACATAACAGTTATTGATGAAAACTGTCATGGAAAAATTCACTATGAAGTAAATGCTCTGCAACTAAGTGATACATACCCATCGATTTATTTTTTTCACTGAAACTCAAATTTGAAAATAAATTTTTATTTCCAAATTTTAAGCAAAATTAAAAAAATTACAATTGTTGGTTTTTCAATTTTTCCTAATAAACAATCGTGGTTCAAAGCTCAATAAAAATATTAAAAATAAAAAATGTTAACAAGCCACAATAACATTGACAAATACAATTATTTTTATTTTTATATTATAAATCCAAAATAACAGTTATTTTTGATTTTTATATTGTTTGTCTTAGATAACAGTTATTGAGGACTTTTATTTATACCACTCATCAATGAAAATCAGTCAGTGACTTTAACTTTTAAAATTCATCAATATAAATCAGTCACCGACTTTTACTTTTTAAATCATTCGTATAAAAGTCATACATATTTTTCGCAGTTAAGAAGATGTTGGGAAAACAAAGTTTACAAATGACCTTTTTTTATTTAAAAAATAATGGTCAGTATTATTTAAAAAATAAATGTCACTGATTGAGTTTTATTTATGAATTTTATAAATAAAAGTATTCTATAACTGTTATGTAGGACATATAATTTAAAAATAAAAAATAACTGTTATTTGCAGATGATTTACATAAAAATCAAAAATAATTGTTATTTTGGATTTGTAAAATAAAAGTCGGAAATAACGGTTATTTAAGGAGTAATTAAATAAAAGTAAAAAAATAATTGTTAAATAGCGATTTTTTTAATAAAAGTTGCAACTGTTACGGTCTCTGCTTTCACGTGCTTCTCCTCTACCGATACACACAAACTGATGCGTCGAATAAGATTTTTAATTTGAGAAAGATAATTCACTAAATGTATGTTCAACAGCATACATACATACATATATGCAAAATGTTATTTTTGTGTGTTGCCTGCCTTGAGGCATTCATACCGCTAAGAGGTTTAATAAAATACACGCTTAGACACCGTTCCCAATGAGATAGTCAAACTCACTAATAATGACCCAGTTTTTAATATAGATACAATTCAGCTCAATATTTGCCAGCTACTGAAATGTAGTACAATAATAAGCAGGTAACTGTTGAAGTTATCAAAAAATTGGATTTGAAAAATTGCTAGCCGATCTTTAATTAAAATTATATCAACATAAAATCGTAACAAAAATACAA
>NW_016192172.1:0-3470 GCF_001687245.7 Rhagoletis zephyria | reverse complement strand
GATTATCATTGATTCACTTTATGGGTGAAAGAATTTTCAAAAGGTGTTTGTCAGAAATTCTAGAAGAATGTGTTTAAGGATGGTTCCGAAAAAGTCAATCTAAAAGTCCACTGGCTGTTTCTGGACAAAGAAAAACTAGATAATGTGATTCAAGAGCTTCATCATTTGAGTCATAGATCAGTGTTTTTTATTGGTCAAGGAAATATGCTTTCACGACGGAGTCCGGCTCACTTCATATACATACATATGTACATATGAAAGGACTGACATGAAATCAATCAGTTCGAAATGTTACCTCTGAATGCGAGTAAATAGGAGTTTAAGCTGCTGCGATATTCAGAACGTAAATTAGGTTAATTTAGGTTGAAGCGGCTGCCTGATCCAATGTTGCAGAAGGGCATACTTAGGCCCAGTGGGTCCGTTGTTAGATGAATTTGGAGTTCGTATTCGATCCCGTCCGTTCAGCTAGAAGTGGAACCAGTTGGTTTGGTTTCTAAAATGCAAGAATCTGTAAATGCCTGCTTCGGTATGTGACGTGGAACCCAGACAATGTGGATAGTAGACTTTGAAGCTAACTCCTTGAGGACTTTTCTACATGCTACCGCAATCTTGACGAGGTTTCACAGCAATACAGGGTACTTACACGGCCAAATTTAAGTCGGAGCAGCATAGTTTCCTTCGTAAAAACCATTTTACTGCCAAATAGACTACACATTTACTCTAGTTGAATTTCAGATGGCTGCTCGTTTAGTAGAGCTTTCAGGAACATACCAAGAAGACCTCTTCAATGTTTTACAATTGGAGAAATGACGTTTGCATTGAACAAAAGAAAGTTTGGATGTTTCGTTGACTGGACAGTCATTGCGCTGAACATAACTTCATTTCGATCAATACTTTTGGACAACCTAAAGTTAAAGACGTCTGCTTAAAGTCAATCGTGTTAAGTGAGCGAACTCTTGTAAGAACCTTCCATAGTTTTTTCAGTTAGTATATGTACGAGTTNGTCGATTTTTAGTCTATTATTGAAAGTGATTTTTAGTTTTAAGTAAGTGGTTTTTATAAACCATTTAACTTAAATTTTTCAATGGGACGTAATCTGAAGTGGGCGAATATTGTAGAAATGAATTTGATATGTGGCTAATATGTAGTCCAAGAATTCTTTGACTTTGTTAAAACTGTATTTTTTTTTAAACAACAATTCTATGTAAAAGGCGTATGCCGTTTTAGAAAAGGCATACACTAAGTAAGGAAACTTTACTGTACAAATTTTGTGTAGGTGGTGACGCTGGTAGTACTAAAATGATAGTTGTATAGATATGCGCTAATTTCGGTTAACCCCCTACAAGACAGCTGAGTATCATATGAGTGCTCATATTCATCATTATCACTAATTACAAAAGTGCTTATCAAAGTATTCATTTTTGTTCAGGACATGGGAAAAAATATTGAATACTTTTCGCTCTATTTTGTTATTAGAAAGTCCTCAAACAACACATTTATGCCATACTACAAAAACAAAATCATTTGATAAATGCGCATGTATTGGAGACTAATGAAAAAAGTGTAAATGTGTTAGAATTTTCGCCTAAAGTGCTCAGCAATGTCTTGTAGGGCCGTATATGTATGTAAGTGTTTAGGGACCGTAACAGTATAGCAGTAAAGTTTCAGCAACAAAGCAAAACAGAGCTACGTACATACATACATATGTAACTACATATGTAAATAAGCTGTTTTAAATTGTGTAATATAATTAATATCTTTAGTATACAAAGGTACTCAAACAAACTCACTAAAATATTGTATAATTTAATTTTTTTTTTGTAATTACATAGAATTAGGCTAACACAGTTTATTTTGTGTGTGTGTGTGTATTTTAAATTCTATTTTTTGTTATTTTTGTTTCGTTTTGTATTACATGTAGTGTGTGTTTACATACATTCATAAGTATAAATAATACAAGTATGTATGTATTCAGTAAATTTGTATTTATAAATTTTTCTTTGTAAATAATACTGTTTTATACTAATACTACACATCAATGCGAATTTGATGCTTTTGTTGTGTGTGTGTGTGTGTGTGTTAAAAAGTACAAAGGAAATTTGACTTCATTTACTTTATTATTGTGACTTGAATAAGTTTACGCTATTACACGGCAGCCATGATCAAGCAAAATGCATTCAAAACTTCCCAAGTACTCGAATTCTAAATTCCCGTTTTACTACGATTTTATTTCGCTTTCTAAAAGAGGGTCGAAATTGAAATAATGTATACCGTTGTTCATTGCAGTGCTTCTTAGCACATACAAAACAGAACAATTCTGACTACTGTCTTACAACCCGTCACAGTTTTTTCGAAACAATTGTCAATTCTGGCCACTATCTTGAAAGCTCTTTTCGGTCTTTCGAAAGACTAAGGGCCTTTTTCTCAAGTAGGTTTTAAAATTTATCTGCCCCTTAAACACAAATTTTGTTCTAAAAAATGTGTTGGCAGCTAAATTTTAAAACCTACTCGAGAAATCGACACTAGCTGATAGATCTGCTAACGAAGACGTCTAAGGGGGACAAACGAATTTGGTTCAAATCGTATCCCAATCGTGTGAATGCAGAAATAGTTGTCTTTATCCTAATCACGACAAACAGTTTGTACACATTTTTCAATAGAAGTTCGCTGTATTTTACCAATCGTGTGACTAAAAAAAAAAAATAAAATATGAAAATTATCGTCCCAATTTTTTTTTTAATTTTTTTATTTTGTACCAATAGACCAATAAAAGAAATGTACAAATGCGGCAGTCGTCTGGCGTGGTCTTAAGGGTTGTTTTGATTGCCTTTTGGTAAAAAGTTAAAAAAATAAAAATAAATTGAATTTAAAAAAATTTATTTTTCTTTTTAAAACAACAAAAACTAGATATTTAAAAAAAACTAAATTAAAAAAGAAAAAATTTAAAACAAATTTCTAAATACATATCTTAAAAATAGTTTTTCCTTTTAAAATAATAAAATCTGAAAATAGAAGTGAAGAAAGAAAAATTAACTCACACCTAAAAAATAAATGTAATAAAAAGAAAGTAAAAAAAAATCTAAAAGAAAATTATATGAAAAAATTATTAAAATAGAAAATAATAAAGTAAGTTCCTAAAAATGAAATGAAATTTAATAATAATTATTTTTCATTTAAAACAATGAAATCTGAAAATTAAAAGAGAACTAATTAAGAAAATAAAATATTTTAATGTTCTAAAAATTACATGATATTAAAAAAGATTTTTCTTTTTACAATCATAAAAACTAAAAATTAAAAGTAAAGCTTTTAAAAAGAAAACCATTTTTGAATATAAAAAAGAAAAAAGTTAAACCAAAAAAAGGAAAAATGTACGTATAAAATAAGTTTCTAAATATTGAATAAAATTAAAACATGCGTATATATTTTTCCTTTTTAAAACAATACAATCTTACAATTAAAAAAAAAAA
>NW_016192171.1:0-3470 GCF_001687245.7 Rhagoletis zephyria | reverse complement strand
TACAAGGTCTACAAGAAGGGCCACAGCGTGCGCATCGACTCGACGCTCGTCGACATCAAAGAGGGCCGAATCCTCTACAAGCCCATCACCGGAGAGCGCTCCTTTATCTTCCTCGCCACCGGTAATGCCAAGGTTTTTTCCCCATTTTCTTTATCAAGTCTTTTGTCACACTGGTTTTCTGTCACAGAACTGGGTGCCACCACCTTCATCGACATGGACCACCAGGCGCAGACGTACACGAAGATCGCCTACGAGGGCGACGACAGCCAGGTGATGAAGGTGGTGGTGGAGAATGAGGACGCCTTTGAGGAGGCGCTTTCGCAGAAGGACGTCACCTCGACGCGCATCATCTCGGAGGGGCTGCACGCCAAGGTGGCCAAGTCCTTTCTCACGCGAAAGCAAAAGCAGGAGGTCGTCGATGGGCTGCCCTGCGTCGGCTACGACGTCCACGGCGTCATGGTGCGTTGATGCTGAAAATTTGAAAACACTCTCGATTCAAACCATCTTTTTTCCTCACCAGACCGAGCTGAAGACTCGCCGCGAGTCGCTTCTCGGCCAGCTGGCCACGGCGCTGGAGATCAAGGGCGACCCGCTGAAGTACTTCAGCGCAAAGAGCGACGAGGAGAAGGCGGCCGCCGACCTGGTGCCCTCGCGGAACGTCCAGACGACNGCCACGGCGCTGGAGATCAAGGGCGACCCGCTGAAGTACTTCAGCGCAAAGAGCGACGAGGAGAAGGCGGCCGCCGACCTGGTGCCCTCGCGGAACGTCCAGACGACGCTGAAGAGCTGGGACGCGACGGTGTACATGTACGAGGGCGGCGGCGGCTACCACCACTACCCGTACAGCATCGAGAAGCACCTGGTGCCGGTGCTGAAGCTGATGGCACTGATCAATCCGCAGTTTGCCAAGCTGGCCTCCTTCCTCTCGCTGGACATCTTCACCGACCGCCCCGGAGCGGTCACGGCGGATCCCGGCGAGAAGNCGCTGAAGAGCTGGGACGCGACGGTGTACATGTACGAGGGCGGCGGCGGCCACCACCACTACCCGTACAGCATTGAGAAGCACCTGGTGCCGGTGCTGAAGCTGATGGCACTGATCAATCCACAGTTCGCCAAGCTGGCCTCCTTCCTCTCGCTGGACATCTTCACCGACCGCCCCGGAGCGGTCACGGCGGATCCCGGCGAGAAGCTGGACAAGATTCGAAAGCTGCCCGGCTTTCCGCTGGTGATCGGTGAGTACCAGGAAATAGCATGGTCAGCTCGTAATGACCATCTCTTCCCCACCAGATATGCACGTCTTCATGAACATCAAGGCGCGCATCAGCGTGCAGAACCACACCGCCGACGGCGTGGAGGACATCTGCGCCGGCCCGGGCGGCAAGGGCCTGCTCCTCGACCCCAAGATCTTTGCCATTCCCACCAACTACGCGCAGGTCAACTGAATCACACAGGTGTGACCAGCAGTAGTGGTGATCAGCAGCTCACTTTATCTGCTACTTTTTTCTTTTGCAGTTTTTTCTTTTGTTTGCAGCAGAAGCACACACTTAGCACACACACACACATCTTTCTACTACTACTAATAAAGTGAGTGCTTTTCGGTTTTTAGCCCTGCTCCAGATCGGGAACGCCTACTTAAACGCCTACATTGAGTAGGGTACACGTGAAAGTGTCAAACAAAAAACCAGTGCGTAATAAAAGCAAAGAGGGAGGGAGAATAATAATAAAACTGAACCGTTTCTAGATTCTGCTGAATCACTCTAAACAACAAAGAAGAGAACGAAAGATGTGCTCTAGTAATTGCTCTTCGAGGGCGGCGGCGGCTGAGGAGTCCTGCCCAGCGCCAGTGGCTTCGGCGAGCTGATCTTCAGAAAGGGTCGTCCAGAGTTGGCAGACGAGGAAGAGGAAGGGGCGATGCGGCTCTTCTTCGCCATCATCACCTTTGACTGGCGAGCCTTCTTTGACTGCTGCTGCTGTTGTCCAATGGTCGACTTGGCATTTGATTTGCTGCCTGGCTGATCAGTGGTGGATCGACTGCTCGATGAGGAGTTGTTGTTGTTCGCCTTGCTGCCTCCTCCTCCACCACGACTGCTGTTATTGTTGATGGCCGAAGAAGCAGCTGGGTTCTTCTTCGTTTTTCGAGATTGCTGCCCTACTGCCGCCCCTCCTCCTCCTCCTCCTCCTTTGGACGCCTCCTTTGCCACTCGAGAGGTGGTGCTCTTCTTGCCGCCGCTGATCTGCTTGGACTTGGCCTGCAACAGCTGCTTTTGTTTTTGCTTCAACTGCTGCTGAGGATGCGGCTGCTGCTGCTGTTGCTTTTTTCGACTTTGGCTCGGCTTGCCGGTTTGGTCCTTCACTTTCAGCTCGTTGCCTAAGCTGTTGCTGCTGCTGTCGTTGATGCCGTAGAGAAGGCACCACCAGGCAAAGAGGAGCGAGCTGAAGCAGATGAGAAAGAGCAGCAAGATGCTGGCAATGATGATCAAAACCAAATGGGCAAAGGCCGCTTCAGTGCTGGTCGTCGAACTGCTGGCCCAGGTGGAGGTCAGCTGTTGTTGGCTGCTGCTGCTACTCTCTGAAATGGCTACCACAGAACTTGATGACTGTAAAATGAAGTAATCCGTCATAGTATTTTATGTTTTTTAAAAAGTAAACATTGAGTCTAAACTTACTAGTGAAATGACACCAGAAATCATCACCAGCGCTGGTTTTTCCATTGTTTGGCGTTCAAGAAGAAGGTGACGAAGTATCTGCAGGATAAGTGGGCGAAGCACAAGCAAATGTGAGCGACAAAAAGCTTTGCTGTCTGGAATAGAGAATGGAACTGGTAAAGCACAACCCGCTTTATACAATGCACGGGACAATGCAATTATCAAGACGGGAGAAAAAAGTTCACATTTAGAACTGAAAGCTTTTAACTAGTGTTGCAAAAATATAATAGCAATAGGTTTAGCTGCAATTGCAGAATAATTTGGTTACAATGTGTAAAGACTGGCTGGAAATAGGTATGGAGGGAAAAAATTACTGCGTTGTGTGAATGGGTATGAAGTGAATACGATTGTTAGCTGTGCTCACTGCNCAAATTTGGTACCGTTGGAAAGGTTTTGACGAGAGGAACACTTTGGCTATCTCCGTTTGTGGCTATCAATTCTTGTGTTTCCGCTTCCGGTCAAAAGGTGTTCGAACGTTCGAAAATTCTTAAAATAAATTTTAGTCGGTTTTTTGTTAAAACAAAACGTGTTATACACTTCTGAGGAGTTACCCAAACAGTAAAAAATACTAACTTTAAAATCCACTCATTAAGTCCAAAGTTCGAATTTTTCGACTGAAAAGTTGAATTATGATGATTTTGAGAGCCGTTTTTGGCCCTTTTAAACCGCTCTCCCATTCCAAACGAAAATGTAAAATATTGTTTTCAAACACGGGTTTTCCGATTCTGGCAGCGGTTTTCACCTCCCAATTCCGGAAGTGGGCGT
>NW_016192170.1:0-3470 GCF_001687245.7 Rhagoletis zephyria | reverse complement strand
TGCGTAATACATTCAATATGTTTTTCTATGATTTCCCACGAGTCGATAGTAGATTTTGAAATGACTGCACTCGAATATGCCCGTGATTTCAATGGGTAGCTTTTTCATGGCAGCCACAGCCTAACAGGCTAACGAAGAAAGGCCAATAAATAGAAGTAAAAATTGCATATAAATTGCCAGAATTTAAACTTTCAACACACTCTGCGTAATCGCCCATAAATATCAGCGTGCCTGTATATTCCTAATGTAAATTGTGTGTATTATTCCGCAATATACACATTTTCATAGCCATTCGCATATTGTCTAATTGTAATACATAAATTAATTGCAAATTGCCTGTAGTCATTCAGCAACATTTTTGCTCATTCAGTGCCATGCATTTACCCTGATGTGACTAACTGCAGTGACAACTAAAATTTCCTGACTGAAACCGAACTAGTTCGAAAATGATCAGACTTGTACCAAGTACAAAACGATTTATTCATGCCCTGTTTTATTTGACTTCGACAGTTTAATACAATAAAGTCTCCTATGTTTCTTAGCAATTTTTATTGAGCTGGAGGCAATTTTTAATGAAAAATTATTGTGGAAAAGTAGCAATAATTTTGAAAAATTGGTAGAAGTGATAGCTATTTCGGAAATCAGCACATTTCCTCATCAGAAATCTTTCAGTGGAATTCGATCCAACGACCCCAGCTGACTCAGCCAGTTGCCTTTCCACTTTTTCATATGTGAAGCCAACTGGTTGGTTTTACTAATAATTCTATTTTATTAAAATGTTTAGCTTTTTCGGTGTGCTCGTCCTTAAGTTATTTGGTTTTTAACTTTTTTTAATAATATTGAATATGCAAAAGAAAACATTTTAGCTAAATTAGTTTTTGTTATTTTATGGCCTTATAACAAAATTATTGTTGCTTTTCCACAAAAGTTTTTCATTAAAAACTGTCTCAAGCTTAATAAAAATTGTTGAATATAATTGTTATAAGGCCATAAAATAACAAAAACTAATTTAACTAAAATGTTTTCTTTTGCTTATTCAATATTACTAAAAAATTTAAAATTTTGTATTTATGGTACCTGAAACCTTTTAATTTTAATAACATTTAATGAAAAATGCATTTAAAATTATGTTCGAAAGTTTGGATTTTTTTTTTTTTAATTTTTACATTTAACTAATACTCAAAAAAGTTGTTTATTGTATATTCATGAATTCATTTTATTTTTTGACTCCCAAAGTAGTGGTTTTGGTCCATAATTAAACTAGTATTTTTCTGTCTATTTTGAACTGGTATGAGACTGGTATATTTCTCACCGAAATCTGACAATTGCCATTTCGTAGGACATCTCCATGTTAAAAATACCAGTTGATTGCAAGGAAAAAGGACAGTTGGCTGACTAGTTGGGCATGCGGTTCATACTAGTTGTGAGGTAGTTTACAACTAGTTCATTTGACTATAGGGTTTGTTTATATGAGTGTGTAGTGTGTGTAACAAAAAGCTGCCAACTGCCGGCAGCCATAAGCTTTACATATTAGGAAATACGCTGACATAATATTGCTCTCATGCTGTGCATAAATATACATACATACATACATACATGTGGAAAGTATATAGTATTGCTGTGTGCGTGCATGTGGCCAGGAAATCCCTTTCAATTGCATTAAGTTATTATATTATTAAATTTGAATGCCTATTTAAGTAGTATTAGCACTGCAGGCATTTTGCCATGGCCCAATGCTATAAATGCTCATACCTACAAGCTAACGGCTTTAATGGCGGCTCATGCGCAAATGTGCTTATTTATACATACATACATATGCTATATATATAAGTGTTATTGTAGTTAATATGCAAAAGAAACAAGAAGTGTTTGCACATTTATGTAAATGAATAGAATTTAATTTGTATTAATTCATTGGGAAATGCCAATTTTAAGTGACTACTGCAGTCATTAGTTTACATAGCGACTGTCGTCTTTTATAAGAACCCCATTGGGAAATAACTAAAATTATATGGATTCGATACATAAAAAAAGGGCGGAGTTCTCGGTCCACCTTATGATAAAAAAGTTAACCATAGGGGATATACTACTCCGATTAGGTTCTTATATATTTCTTGACTTCGCCATGACTGAGGCCCAGTAGTCAGATAAAAGATGATTCCTAATTATCAGCGTGGGAATATAAATTTTTTTTTAACGGCCCATAGTGATACCAATGGAAATGTATGCCATCAGCTGCTATTAATTTTATCTATCAGCGAATTTGCCAATTCCTTCTCGGAAGAAGTGTTCATCTTTGACGGCGACCTAATTTTCAAGCCTAATTTGGATACTGTCCTAATAATGTCATTCCTATCCAGAAAAGGTTCGCAACATCGACCTAAGGGAGCTGTGTCCGGTGAATTCGGAGTGGTTCTGTAACGCCACACCTAGGTTTAGTACTAATTTTTAACAGCTAAAGAAAGTGGGGCCTAGGGTTATTATGGAGAAAAATCAACAAGCCATGCCTGCTCATCCATGCCTGCTCACAAAAGCTTATTTCATTCGTTTAGCACGTATTGTTGAAATTCTTAACCGGATTTTGAAATAATACAATCAATTTCGATTGAAAAGTTGCACGGTAGGCAACTGTGCTTTATGTGAACTCTACAGATGAAATTTCTTGCTTGGAACTTACATACCTATTCCTCATATATATTTGTTATTCATACAAACATAAATATATTAGCTTGTTAATATATTCTTGCCAACAAAGCGGTAACAACCCTTATTGTGTTTAATTAAATTGCATTTCAAAATATCACAATTGTTGATTAAAAACATTTATGTAATAATTTGCATTATTTTGGCTTATTTAATGCTCTTTTATTATACTTTATACTACTTCTTTTTGGTGTTATAAAGCCGTACATTCGTATGAGACTAATTGAAACTAACCAATGCCAAATTATAGTCCCCTGAGACTTAACCCGGAATGCACTATTTAGAGATTGCTAGCATAATTTTTTGCGGAGGAAAATTTAAGTTTTGTTAGATACAAATGCAGTATGTGGCTGTAATTTAATAAATGAAAATTTTGCTTTAAATGCAATTTATTTGCAATTAACTTTTTTATCATTTAAATAAACATTAGTTCAAAGTTCTCTATTTTACTATACGCACATACATACGTATGTATGTAGATTTTGGTTTAATCTAATCAATAACGTGTGCCTGCTTTCAATTGCAAAATATACTTTATTCTTTTTTTCTGGCTTAAAGTATTTATTTGAACAATTTAAATTTACCACAATTCCTAATAAAGGCTCTGGTAACCAGTATGTTTTCTTTTGTGTTTTGGTTTTTTTTGGTTTTATTTACTTTCATTGCTCTCAGTTGAATGGTTTATATGTTTATGTACTTTAATAAATATGTCTGCATGTGCGTATGTATGTAACGGGTGATTTTTTTGAGGTTAGGATTTTCATGCA
>NW_016192169.1:3309-3471 GCF_001687245.7 Rhagoletis zephyria | reverse complement strand
CCGCTGTCACCGTCGTAATTAAAAGGGGCCGCATTTACCCTTCGCCACAGTCGGGGCTGCATACCACACCACTGCGGGAGGTCGCTGCCGCCCTCATCATTATATGGGCCACTGCCAACGTCACCGCTGAGGCCGCCACCACCACTGCAAGGGAACTGCAGG
>NW_016192169.1:2807-3192 GCF_001687245.7 Rhagoletis zephyria | reverse complement strand
AATTACCCACCGGATAATCTCCGACACCGACTCTCGCTCTTTACCTTCCGCTCTCCCCTGCACGACAAGTTGCCGGCCTTCTAGACAGCCGCGTGTGTGTGTGGTTGTGTTCGACTTAATACACAAACCATTGTGTTTTATTTGGTGGGGGTTAGCAGAGCTAAAGCTGCCAGCATGAACTCAACCAGCATCAGTTGTCCGTAGGTAAGCACGGAGCGCAGCCTGGGCTTCGGGCCTATTTGGGGCGCTCTTGACTTTCCTCCTCGGAGGAAGACTGATTGGTTGAGGGGGGCTGCAAGAGGGGGAATACCCCTCAGGCAACACCCCAACCCATTATGGGCTAGACCCATTTTTGGTTACGGTCTCAAGCAGACAGGGGGCGAGA
>NW_016192169.1:309-2519 GCF_001687245.7 Rhagoletis zephyria | reverse complement strand
TATAATCATCGTCAGCGTTAGGGCCCGCACCGCTGCTCTCATCACCGGGGCCGCTATTACCACTGCCGCCCCAAGGCCGAAGCTACAACCGTGGGCCGCTCGCCATCATCACCGAGGACCCCGAACGCTAGTAATCGCCACCCAGGGCCGCTGTCACCATTGCCACCATCAGGGCCCGCTGCTACTGTCTTAATTACTGGGGCCGCCGCCATTATCGTCGCCACTACTGCCCGTCACGAGTACGGTAATCGCCACTACCATCACNGGCCGACCACTACTGCCCGTCGTAATTAAAAGGGGCCGCATTTACCCTTCGCCACAATCGGGGCTGCATACAACACCACTGCGGGAGGTCGCTGCCGCCCTCATCATTATATGGGCCACTGCCAACGTCACCGCTGAGGCCGCCACCACCACTGCAAGGGAACTGCAGGCTGCCGGCGCCGTCACAACCACCGCGACTGCTCTCATCGCCACGCTCTTCGCTACGACTGACACGAACCAATGCTAATCTCGCTGTCACTAGTAACACTCCCGTCAACGTACAATTACCCGCCGGATAATCTCCGACACCGACTCTCGCTCTTTACCTTCCGCTCTCTCCTGCACGACAAGTTGCCGGCCTTCTAGACAGCCGCGTGTGTGTGTGGGTGTGTTCGACTTAATACACAAATCATTGTGTTTTATTTGGTGGGGGTTAGTGGGACCTTCGCTGGACTCTGGAGCGGCTGAGCATACCTCAGCCTTCGACAAAACCCACCTCATAAATTATAACCCTCAGGCAGTAGGAATCTCCTTTCTGTGTTGCCAAAGAAGGGGGGCTGAACACCTTTTGCAGGGAACACCTTTCTGCGTAGGCGGCCTTTGGCCGCACTTAGGGATTATAACCCTCAGGCAGTAGAAATCTCCTTTCTGTGTTGCCAAAGGAGGGTGGCTGAACACCTTTTGCAGTGAATCCCTTTCTGCGTAGGCGGCCTTGGGCCGCACTTAGGGATTATAAAATTCAGTCAGTAGAACTCTCCTTTCCGTGTTGTTAAAAAAGGGGGGGCTGAACACCTTTTGCAGAGAACACCTTTCTGCGAAGGCGGCCTTCGCCCGCACTTAGGGATTATAACCCTCAGGCAGTAGAATTCTACTTTCTGTGATGCCAAAGAAGGGAGCTGACAACCTTATGCAGAGAACACCTTTCTGCGTAGGCGGCTTTCGGCCGCACTTAGGGATTATAACCCTCAGGCAGTAGGGCAGTAGAATTCACTATTCCGTGTTGCCAAAGAAGGGGGGGGCTGAACACCTTTTGCAGAGAACATCTTTCTGCGTAGGCGGCCTTATACCCTAAGGCAGGCGGATTATAACCCTAAGGCAGTAGAATTCTCCTTTCTGTATTACCAAAGACAACGGCGGAAGTATTTTTGCGCAGAACTTCTTTCTGCCGCAGTCGTTCCGGTCACGATCATAAGCATCAATATGGTTTGCACAAAAAAATTGTATACCATTAAAATGAGGAAAAAAGGCGGATCACGCCCACTTTTTCGTTTTGTTCTAGCTCAGCGGGCCGTATTCTGCACATATGCCGAATATAACGTGCAAAAAACCCGAATGAAAAGGGNTTGTATATATTAATTTGTCGGTGCTGTCAATTAAATTTTCTTCAATGAATTAGGAAAGAAACCCTACAGAGTGCCCAACAGAATTGACAAAGATTTCTATCAGCATCAAATCGATGTTGAATTTGCGTAACTTTTCTTTATTCAAATAATGTAAAATAATAGGGGTATTCATCAAAAGTTATAAATTCTTGATAAAGTTGATCAAGTGATACATTTTTTTTGATAAATGAATTGTCAAACTTTGTATGGAAATCCATTTAGCCAAAGTTTATCACTAGTGGCATTCATCTAAACCGATAACTTTATCAAAGCATATTCAATAAGGTAGGAGTCATGGTGTAATGAACTGAAGGTGGCGCGTTCCGGAAACCGCTACTTTGGTTTTGCCGACATTGACGCTTATGGCAATACGTAAACAAACTTTTTGTTTTGAAACAAGTGCAAACGTATTGCAAACGTATAGTATACTTTCAAGTGAAAATCGAAGTAATTCGTGCGTTCTAAAGTAAAAAACGTTTTATTTGTAATAAAAACTGTCGTGTCGTGTGTTGAATTGCAGCTTGCAGCATTGCACTTAGGGATTATAACCCTCAGGCAGTAGAA
>NW_016192169.1:0-145 GCF_001687245.7 Rhagoletis zephyria | reverse complement strand
TGAACACCTTTTGCAGAGAACACCTTTCAGCGTAGGAGGCCTTTGGCCGCACTTAGGGATTATAATCCTCAGGTAGTAGAACTCTCCTTTCCGTGATGCCAAAAAGGGGGGCTGAACACCTTTTGCAGAGAACACCTTTCTGCGT
>NW_016192168.1:0-3471 GCF_001687245.7 Rhagoletis zephyria | reverse complement strand
AAAAAAAAAATGGCGGTAAAAAAAGTTCTGTGCTAAACGTTTAGACATACATACATATCGAGTCCTAACCGCGAAAGTAACGCAGACATGTGCATTTTTTTTAATTTCTCTTTGATTCAGAAATGCTCTATTTTTGAAATTCGAAAGAACGGTGCAAACCTTATGACTATCACAAAAATGGTTTCCCATATGATATATGTATAACTTAGTTAGATCGATATGACTTTTCGAAAAGGTGGCCACCCTAATTAAAGATATTTTCGAACTAAAGCTTTAATAATATCTTTCGATTGACATCGATATCTTAAGATTTCATATAATTTGTGTATAAGTTAACTAAATTCTACTTTTCAAACAGGTTGAAATAGTTTTCAAAAGTATTCTCGAACTAAAACATTATAAATACTCTCTTTCGTCTGACATTGTAATACACATGTACCTATTTCATTAAAGTGATGAACAAAGTTGAATTTAATTGTTCAAACACGTGGCAACGCTCCTAAATAAAAGTCAGAAATAAAAAGTTTTCAAACCCATTTCGATCGATATCCGTCCTTTAATAATTCATTTAACTTATTGCGCAATTTAAATTTAATTTTTTAAACAGATGGAAACCCACTTGAAACCCATACAAAATATTCGAAGTATTCAAACTAAACATTTCTTAACACCCATATTTCATATAGCCTGTGTAATAGTTAACTAAGTTCACTAACACTATCGCAAAAGGATGTCCTCCACTATATTTAATTGTCCCATTTATCCGTCGACCTTGCAGATAATCAAATTAAGTATTTGCAAATTTCAACAAACGACAACAACGACTTTCGATGAGATATATTATTTCACTGTTTCAGGCACGATTTGGAAGGCTGAAAAGCAAAATTTAATATTATAATGCATTAATGAGGTATTATAATTCACACATAAAAACTTTCAATTTTACCGAAAGTGTTATCACCCAATAACCACAATTTAGAAGTAGTATGGTTGCTAAGCGATTTTATGCTAAGCATATTTATTTTTTACTCTTCTTTGGTCTTTCTTTTAGTATTTAAATTTTTAATGAAATTCTATTTAACCATCGCGGAACTTCACTCGATTGCTTCTCGCTCACATCACAATTGCCGCATCACCTAAATGCAAATGAATTTCAGTAGATTTCACAGCCAAAACCTGAACCTGAGTTAATAACTTCTGTTTGCCACCAAAGGCGAAGTTAATGAAATTAAGTAAAATATGTATGTAGGTAGTCGTAGCATCGTAGCTTAAATTTTAACGATGCCATAGTGAGATTTTAAAATGCTTTTAAAGCTAAATGTTTAGATACAATTGATGTAGTTTCAAAATGTAGTATGTATGTACATTAGGGTGGTACAAAAGTGCATGTGAGAAAAGTAAAGACGGAATTTGAATGTTCTCATCCCCTAAAATTCTTTTATAGCGATAAAAGTATACTCCTTTTTAATCCAAAAATATTTAGAGGTCGCTCAACGCGTTTAAGGTTACTTTGCATTTTAGTTGGGAAAAAAATTTTTCATAGAAATCATAGTCAAGGCTTCTTGAAAATCAAATCAAAAAATCAATAAATGTTTTTGGGACCCATAAAAATAGTTTGTATTAAAAAATTGGTAAATAAACAATTGGATATTATTCCTTAAAATCTCCTGAAGACAAGCCGAGTTTGTCGATTGAAAAATATTGATTTTCAAGGACTCTATATCATTTCTACGAAAAATTGTTTTTTCAAAATATTTTTTGATTAAAACAGCAGGGGTATATTTTTCGATATAGAATAATCCTAGGGGGTGGGAGCACTGTAGTACTCACTTTACTTTATTTGGCTACCCTAATGTAAATACATATGAGTTTATGTGTTATTTTAATGCGCAGATTTCTCACTTTCACATTTTAAATTTATTTGTGAAGCTAAAACAGAACTCACACTAAATTTTATGAGAAATATTTTAAGGCTCTGTGAACTTATTTTATCTTAAAATAGTGCACTGAGAAAAAAAAATCATCCCTGTATATTTTCCATATAATGTAACTATGTATTACCAAATCATGTATTGAGAGAAATATTTCTAGTTGTTCTAACTAAACTGTTTTTCTCAGTGTAGTCAAATAAAATTTTAAAGCAACATTGAGTTGAAAACTATAACCGTGTATTTTTCTCTAAATAGTTAAACTTTCTAATTTATAGTTTGATGCTGCTTATTTTGTTATCGTCTGATTTATAAAGTCTTTGCGAAATGTCCATCTTCTAGGTTAGCTCATTATTGAAATTGTCACCTACTAAGCAAGTTCGCTTAATTAACCCAGTGGAATTGTGGTTGACAGTTATGGCTGATAGTGAGAACCACTCTGCTCGCTCCCAATTAAATTTACTACGTGACTTCGGTAGAGTTATGCATCTTCAGAACGTGAGATAATTGTCGGAAACTAGATTTCGTAGTTGAAGCTGCTTTTTATAGTATTTTTTTCGCATTCTTATGCAAATGTATGTACATACGTGGGAAAGGTAGCTACGATTTTTCGACTGAAATTTTGTGAAGATTTATAAAACTAAAATTATTTGGTTGCAAAAGAGCATATCTAAACTGATGTGAAAAATATGTATAAACAATAAACTAAATCAGATTTGGGTCGCCAGATAAATACGCTTAGCATACTTAAAGTATTTTACACTTAAGTTAGAGCTTCGCTGAAGTTTTTCTTATTTTCGCACCTGTGCATATCTACATCGATATATACTTAGCAAGTATGTATGCGCATATTTTGGCATTAGAAAGCAAAGAAATTTATTTAGCAAGTTTGTGTTAAAATTGGAAAAATGTATGTATGTAAGAATAACTCTTACAAATGCTCTATACCTAAGAGCATAATAATCTGTTAGTGATAAGAAAAGGCCGATTCTGGGAACTGTCTTTCAACTCACCACAGTCTTTCGAAAACCAAAAGACTTTCGTAAAACAATTGCCAATGCTGGCAACTACTTATCTTGAAAACTCTTTACTGTCTTTCCGAAGACTAATTGAAAGATCTGCTAACGAGGAGGTCTTGCGCTATGCTGTTCGTCTTTTAGTAACAAGTTGTTTAAAAATTAAATAACATATAGTTTTTTATATAGTATAGCATATGTTTTTTTTAAAACAATTGCAGTTTGTTTATACACGGTTTTGTACTTTAAACGGTGATATATACTTACAAATTAAATACAATAAAATAATAATCAAATATATGCATGAGATCCTAAAAACTAAAATAAATTAAAAAGTATATGTATTCTTTTTAAGACACTAAAATCTAAAAATTAAAAGAAAATTGAATTAACAAAAGAAAAACGAATTAAATAAAACAAGAACAAATAAATAAAGTAAGTTTCTAAAAAATTTATGAAATTGAAAAAAATATTTATCTTTTTTTAACAATAAAAACTAATAATTAAAGGAACATTTAACTAAAAAA
>NW_016192166.1:0-3471 GCF_001687245.7 Rhagoletis zephyria | reverse complement strand
ATTACTTACCAGCGACAAGGTCTAGAACCGCCTGGTAATTGTCAGTGTCTTCTGACTCGTGCACCCTCGCGATGAAAATTGAAAATTTTGGGTTGTGAACCACATGCTTCNCAGCGACAAGGTCTAGAACCGCCTGGTAATTGTCAGTGTCTTCTGACTCGTGCACCCTCGCGATGAAAATTGAAAATTTTGGGTTGTGAACCACATGCTTCTTTTGATAATTTAGTTGACAGTTCAACTGACGGCATTTGGCCATTGTCAACGACCGGTTTTGACCGACTCGCTTCGCTCGCGGGACCCGAGAAGGCGGTCGTTGACAATGGCCAAAAGCCGTCAGTTGAACCGTGCACTGCTGAAAAATGCATGTGCAGAGTGCAGTGCACTGTTGTGCTGTTCACTCAGCAGCCTCTCTGACACAACAGCTGATTTCTGTTTTTGTCTGTTTGTCTGTTGGGGAAGCCGGTGCTGATTTTTTGTGTTCATTTGTAGAAACGCCACCAATTTTGTGAGCTACTGTGTTTTGCAACATTGGAGTTACAACAAATAAAGCAGCCTCATCATCATCATCATCGCTTTTTCCAAAATGGACCCTGAAAGGTAAAAGTCTCTTAGGATCTGATCCCAACTATCTTTTGTGAAACCAAGTTTTTTTTTATTTGAACTTGGCTACCAAAGTCATCATCCTCTATTTTTCTTACTCTCATCTAAAAAGATATCAACAAAATATCTTTACCCTCTCTCTCTCTCTCAGCGAGGTCAGTGCTTCAGTGATTCGGAGATATTCGGGTCGATGTCTGCTCTGCACTGATGGTCAGCTCTCAGCGAGGTTGCTGCCCTTTCACTGCTGCTGCGGCACTGAAGGAAAACTAGAAAAGGATTGAAAGTTCCTTCGCCTCTTCTTCTTGCCACTTTCTACCCCTTCACACACACACACATTTCCTTTCACTTCCTCATTCAACTAACGGCTTATTAACTCTTTTTCTTTTTTTCGACAGCCTATCGAACCTGAGCAGCCAGCTAAACACTCTACCGGACGACGTCTTTCAGCGACTGGTAACGGGCGCCTTTGAGGCTATCCTCAGCGAGCTTCGCTCACCGACCAGCTCAAACTGGCCGTCGCTCTCGCCGGACAGTCTGCAAAAGCTGACCAGTCTTTTGCCGAGTAAAATCAGCTTATCAGCTTCTCTACTAGTGGAATCCTTTCACAGCCTGCTGGTCCACGTCTCACGGACAGTGGTCAAGCCGAAGCAATTTCAGCGGGCGCTGGCTGAAGCAGGCCTCGAAGCGGCCCGCACCGAACTCCTCGTCACCGCTTGGAAGGCGAACGCCGCCGACATTGTGGAGCGCCTGAAAGAGGCCTCCTTTTCGAACTCCACCTCTGACCACCTTCTGGCTGACGTTACCTGGAAGTTGCAGCTGCTGACAGAAAGCTCCTATGAGGCGGACCGGAGGCTGCCCCTCGGTCAGCTGGACTTTGTCTTTCAGAAGTCCTCTGCTGATGATGGGAATAAAAACGAAGTGCCCTCTTCTCATCTGTCGGTCAACTTTTCCCACGCTGAGCTGGCCACCTTCTACAGTAGTCTGGAGGCAGTGCAGGCAAAGATTGACCAGCTGAATCAGCAGGGCCAGCAGCAGCAACAACACTGATTTTGGCAATAAAAAAGAAAAGAGTTGAGGGATGACTGAATGACTGTGTGCCTGTTTACGGCACCTGATTAAGAATTCATCGGTGGATGCCACTGACTTTTGCTTCAGATGCAGCAGCCCACGGTCATTGCTCGATAAAACGGGTTTTCTCCTTCTCCCTCATATCAGCAGAAGGGTTGCCCATTCTGCGTTATCTCTTCCTTCAGCAAAGAATGCAGCTAGAAAAGCTTTCAAGTTTACCCCTTTACTAAAAATGAGAGAGTTTAAAAGGAAAAGCACCTGCACGGGGGATCGGGTAAAAGCGGCGGCGCGATCCGATGGCCAACAGCATTCTCTAACGGTGGTAAACTTCAAATTTCAACTTTATCATCATGTCCACCACTACTATCGTTTTTTGCATCCTTCTTCAACTTCTTCACCTCACCACTTCTCTCAAGCACTACCCTCAGAGTAAGGGACCCAATTCGCTGAGACCTATCCTCTCAACTTCATCTCACGAAAGAGAAGACGATGAAAGCCCGTTGAAAGTGGTCTGCTACTACGGCAGCTGGGCCGTCTACCGACCCGGGCAGGGCAAGTTTCCCGTGGAGGAGATCGACCCCTTCCTCTGCAGTCACATCATCTACGGCTTTGCCGGCCTCGGCTCTGATGGCCGCATTCGGGCTCTGGATCCGTACAATGACCTAAAAGACAACTGGGGCAAGGGCGCATTTCAGCGCTTCACCGGCCTGAAGACGGTCAATCCGAAGCTGAAGAGTCTGATCGCGATAGGCGGCTGGAATGAGGGCTCGGTGAAGTACTCCAACATGGCCTCCAGCGGAGAGTCGAGGGCGGTCTTTGTGCGCAGCGTTGTCGAGTTTCTGGACCGCTACGGTTTTGAGGGGCTGGATATGGATTGGGGTATGTTTGGATATTTTTTGGATTTTTAAGAATTTGAACTTTTATTTTTTCCCTACAGAGTACCCCGCCTCTCGAGGTGGCAAACCGGAGGACAAGCGCAACTTTGTCCTCCTTTTGCAGGAGCTGAAAGAAGCCTTCCGTCCGAAGGGCTACCTCCTGACGGCGGCCGTCTCTGCGGGCAAGTACTTTGCCGACCCTGCCTACGACATTCCACAGGTGTCCAAGTACCTGGACATCATCAATGTGATGACCTACGACTATCATGGTAACGTCTTTTGAGTGATTTCAAGAACTGCTTTTTTAAAACTAATCTTTAAAAATTTTAGGCGGTTGGGAAACCAAGACCGGCCACAATGCGCCGCTCTACGCCCGCCCCGACGAGTACGGCAATGATCGCATACTCAATGTGGTAAGTGATTATCTTTGATTTTGTTCCCTTTTCCAAAACTTTCATTTCTTTAAAACGCTTTCACCAGAACTACTCCATCAACTACTGGATCTCCAATGGGGCACCTCGCAGCAAAATTGTCCTCGGCATGGGCAGCTACGGCCGCTCCTTTACGCTAGGTCGAGCGAATGCAAATGGGCTGGGGGCGCCGGCGCCGCAGAAGGGCCAGGCAGGACCGTACACTCGAGAGGGCGGCTCGCTGGGCTACAATGAGGTATTTTACAAAGTAGACTCTAAATCTNGTATTTTCCAAAATTGACCCTAAATCTTTGGTATTCTAAAACCTTTTATTTTTTCAATCTAGATCTGTGAGATGCAACAACGCGACCCCGCGGCGATGACCATCGTCTGGGACCGCCACCACCTCGCCCCCTACGCCTACTGGGGCCGGCAGTGGGTGGGCTACGACAATGTCCGCTCGATCACGCTGAAGGCGGCCTACGCGCGGGCGATGGGCCTCGGCGGGGCGATGCTCT
>NW_016192165.1:0-3471 GCF_001687245.7 Rhagoletis zephyria | reverse complement strand
GCTCATTTACCGGATCTATCATTTCCTTCATTAACTTCCCGGCATCTGTACTCATCACTGCATTTGTACTCATCAAACTCGTAGCTTCCCCTGGACGGCTTTCCCGCAGCCGCCCACCGCTTTTCTCCGTTGGCTAGCTTTGACCCGTCTGGTGTCCTTCATATTCAGTTATCCTAAGTAGCAGTGCAGCGCATCCCAGTCGCTGCCGCCGCCACCACCCCCCGTTGTTTCGACAAGCTGCGAGCAACGGAAGTTGTGCAAAAAAATGATAAATGTTGCAAGATTTTTTTTATTTTTTTTTTTACATTTTAGCTACAAGCGACGTCTTAGCGCTTTTGGTTTTTTTTTTTTACTTTTCATTGCACATCCTTGCTATTGTTGTTGCTTTTGTGAGTCCGCGTGTGTGTTGCATGACTGGCTTTTGTTACTGTTGTTGTTTCACGTTTTGTTTGCTATTGCTGCTTTTGGTCTTAACTCACTTGAGTTTATCGCATTATTTTATTGCTTATTATTTTTTTATTCTTTTATCTTTCTTCCTTTTTGCATTTGTTTGCTTCTTTTTTGTTCTAATTTTTTATTATCTTTTTTCATTATTTTTGTCTTCACATCTTTTCTTTATTTATATTAAATCTCACTTATAATCTGCCGGCCAATAATCCCAGCCATTGTTTGTGTTTGTTGTTGTTGCCATTTAATTTTTGCTGGTCATGTTTCCTCGATGATGCAGAAAAAGTCGCTAATGATTGTCCAGCAATTAGCGGACAACTTTTGTGTTCATCGTCTTTTATTTATTTATTTTTTTTTTGTCTCGTTTTGTAGTCTTTTTTTGCGCCCACGTGGCGGTTGTTTTCGTTGTCCTACGTGCTTGGCGAGATTAAAAATTTGCCCAGAAAATTAGCAGAAATCAAAGATTATGGTGTTTAAGTAATGAAAAGTTCTGTTCAAGCGTGGAAAAAAGAAACGAAAATAAAGTTTAGCAGGCAAGGTATGAATGAATGAAGCAACCGATGAGCAGCTAAATTAAACACGCTTAGAGAAAAACTTTTTATTTACTGGCGGCATTCCACATCTTCGGTGGCTTCATTTAATTTCTAATCGGATGAGTGATTTTTTGAAAATTTTCATAGCTTTTTCACTTTTTCGATTTCCCCTTCTTCTTAAGGGAAAATAAGAATAATTTTAATGATTGGACGTTGTCTGGTAAGTTGCCTTTTAGTTCATAGATTTGTAAATTCTTTATATTTTTCAATATACTCTTCCCTTTCTCAGCGAAATCGAAAATATAGTCCTTAACCTTTATTGATTAATATGCATATCTTCACGCATCCTCATTATTGCTTAAAAGTCCTTTGGTCAGCTATACCAGAGTTGAAATTTGTGTCTTACTAATGGCGTACATCGGCTTTCAATATTTCCAAGACCTCTCCAACGACTTATAAACACAACCGGCACTCTGTCATGCAGAACTTTCTCATCCATTTTCGTATTCACTAACAAGGTGAATTAGGTTTCGTCTAAAACGAAGTCACAAAGAATATCTCGACTGCCTGAACTTCCTCATCGTGGTCTAGTAGGTATCTAGATCAATTTATAACCAAATACTGTTTGAGAGTGAATGAACCTCCTCTTCCAAGCTTATCGTCAATCTCTTTTTCGACTACACTGCAGTGAAGTGCTATCCAACACAGCAAGTACCTTTCCTTATCCACAGCTTAAATTTGCACTTATTTACCCGAAGAAGTCCATTTAATGTAAATGTTACTGTTCCTTTGGATTGAAAATATTCAAGCAAGAACACCTTTCACATCATCATGGCGTTATAGAGTCGGGAGTTCCGATTAGGCTAGGCGGGCAGCTCGTGTTCAGAGTCAATTTAGAGACCCGACAGGTCTATTGTGATGCCCAGAAGAGGATTTTTAAAGGCCTGCCCTTAGATGTATTTAAACCGTTCTCAATTACTTGCGAGTCCCAAGAGACTCTCTGATTCTTTAGGCTTTCAAGTTTTTTAACCAGTTGCGAAGCAGAAATTTTAGGAGCTTTCTCCAGAATGTAAGGCACTTGCATAGGAAGTTCTGTAGGATTCTATCTTTTTCTCATCTTCTAAATCGTTATGCGGGGTACCGAACCTGACGATCATATGACCAATGGTCCTGTGTCGCTTTAGTATTCCGGTGAGCGGCTTAAAATTCGCGTTAGTCGTCCTAAGAGCCTTGATAGCAGCTTCACTGTCCACAACGATGACAAGTTTTTATGAAGCTAGGTATATCATGCTTACCAGCTTCGCCGCCATATAAATCATACATATATATTTCCGCATGGAATACGCGGCAGTAATCCGGCAGTCTATAGTCCTCTCTTGAAGATAGTTTCTGAACTAGGTTGTTATATCCTCTTACACTGCTTATTTTGGAGGCATCTCTTGGAATGGTATTAAGTTTCCTCTCATTTCTGTCGGGAAAGTGGATTTCGAAGCCAACCTCTGGGGTTATGATAATCGCAGCTTCGGCATTATCCAGGATTGAAGCATAACCCCTTCCAGTCTGCAGCACTCTTTTGAGAGCGAGGGGATGGAAACAGCTCAGCACAATCCATTCTTTGCAAGGCGAAGATGAAGATGAATATAAAGAGGATGACGAAAACGAATATCAACACGAAGACAAAAACAGAGACGAAATATGTGAAGGAAGACGCAGGACGTATGATACGAAAACAAATACGAAGAGAAATGTGAAGACCAAAACCAAAATTAAGATTGAGACGAAGATGGAAGCCGATTACGAAAACGAAAACGAAAAAGAGGGCAGTTATGAACACAAACAAAAACGAACACCAAACGCGAGTACGAATAAAACGACAAAGACGTTTTAGAAAACAAGTACGAACACGTGCTCCAAATTTTGGTTAGAGAAGATAATCGCTCTCCAAGGTGTATCTGTCTACGATTTATGATACGTGGACAGTCACAAAGAATATGGTCTGGGGTTTCCTCCACCAACCCACAAAATCTTCAGTCCGTCTCCACAGAAAGCCCCATATTGTTCTAATGATATCTTAACTTGTATTGTCCTGTCAGGTAGCCTGTAATAATCCTAAGACTCGCCCGACCAAGGTTTAGCGGTCTTTCGGAGTTCCTTCTGGCAGCAGTTTTAAATTTCTTTGACTGTCTTATTCCCTTTGACTTCCGCCAGTGGGCAGCAAGCTGAGATTCTTCTCAACTCTTAAGCAGTTCTGCAGTGTATCTGTTAGAAAACAGTACTAAGTGGTGTTGTTCTGCACGATAGCTGCGCTCGCCAGATCTCAATGAAAATTTTTGTATGAGGTTGGAACAATCCATGAGTTCCATGGCTAGGCAGAAGCTCAGTACTGAGCAAGGATAAGGGAATGATGAAAATGCAAATCAAAATACAAATGAGCTTAGGGAGCCAGTAGCTTCGAAAGTCCATAGCAAATAGTTAGCCGTGATGTAGTTCA
>NW_016192164.1:0-3471 GCF_001687245.7 Rhagoletis zephyria | reverse complement strand
TTATATTTATGCCACTTTGTGCACATTAAAATGTTCACGTTGCCTTTACTCGCCATCCGCCAAGGGCACACAACCGCCAGCTTGATCGGACAGTTAGCCACTCGCCACAATCCGCTTAGTTAATTGACTTCAAAATGTTCACGCGTTAATCTTCTTCAAGCATCCGCAACTCATTTACACTGCTGCCTTCCAAACAAGCAACTTTTAGCGATTCGACGAAAGAATTTGAAGCTAGTTGGTATGGCGCAAAAGAATTGTTCGCTGGATATGTTAGTAGGCAAATGACACTTAGCTAGTTGAAGGCGGAATTATGGTGCAGACAAAATTTTAACCGATGGGGTATGCATATTTTCTGCTACAAATACCGTATGTTATCTATGAAAAACTTAAAAGTCTTAAAACGTTGTTATAGAATTCCAATTCTTGCTAACGCTTCAACTTTAATTAAACGCATGTATCTACATATTTGTACATGTACGTATCTTAATACAATATTACCATGGTGTTAGCATAAGTTAATTGCACACAAAATACTCAAGTTTCCACAATCAACTTATTTGCCAGTGCTTCAGTTTTTCATGGCTTTTTTTTGTATTCTATGTTTCTTCTTTTGATAGCCGAGCAGTCATCACATAATTGCACTGCTTCCCAAGAATAATTAAGTAGTTAAGTACTAAGCTGTCAAGTCAAGTTTTCTTGCTTGCAAACACTGGTTTTCATTCGCGTTGCTTTGGTTCGTCTTAGATGCGATACGAGTGGTGGTGCGGCATGGCGTATGAGTTACGTACTTGCTACTATTCGCGAGGAGACTTGTAATTTGTACATACCTCAAAATATTGAGGCTGTTAAGTTACTGCCTCGATAGGACATAAGTATGTACATGTATATGTATGTACATAATTAAAAGTCTGCTAGCAAGTATGTAATATATGTATGTATGTACATTAGACTGCATCACAATATATGTATTATGCAGAAATATTAAGAATAGAGCAGCTGATTTGATTTTTTTTTTTAAATTACTATGTGATCTCGAAAATGTATTTCCATATGAAACCTTTTTCTATACAAAACCAGCGATTGAATAGCAGCGTTTAGTACGTTCGCCCAACTCAGCAGCATAACCGCTGATTACTGGGCCTTGCAAAGGATGGATCAATGCTTCGAGAAGTAAACAAATTTACTAAGAACGAAAGTTGCAACAATTTTAATTTTTTCCAATTTCAATTTGTTATTTTTTGTATTTCACATGACACGCTTTGATTTAGAAGAAAAGTCAGAACAGTTTTTGACACTTTCTTATATGCAGGTTTTTCAAGTTTAAACTGTTTTGTCATCTGAGGGGATTTTTTTCAAAAACTCTAAGGAACTATTTTTATGTATAAAAAATCCATTTTTGGAGGTACTTTCAAATATTTTCGTGGAGGCCTTCAAATACAAATACAATTTGTAATACCGGCGGAAAAACCGAAACCTGTTTTGGTGATACAGTCTAATGTACATATGTCTACTTATACGTACATACATGTGTATGTAATTAGAGCTTTTAAATTGTTCTTGCGAATTTGTTAAATGACTCTTAATGCAAATGAGTATGTGGCTAAATTTAGTAACAACATTTCCTTCGTGTAATGTAATTCTTAAGGTTGAGATGCTGTGTGAAAATATAAATTAAGCGACTTATTAGTGTTAGCAGAAAAACCTCAAGTAAAATGGAAAACTGCGATAGGTTTGCCGAGAATTCCGGATACCAGTCCACCTTTGGTAGTAACGGTGGGCGTTACTTCCATACTCGTTGCATATTTTTTGGCCACCGTAAGATATTGTTTCAAAAGAATGTCCCATTCGGTGGCAAAGTTGCAGTTGCAGTTCTCCACGCCTCCTACTAAACAGTCTACACAAGCGTACCTTCTGGGGGCCTTTACCTTGATTAGCACTCCTGCTGTTCCTAAGACCTCAGAAAGGTCTCAGAGTGATGGGCGAACAGCCACAAAAGTATTAATAGGGTTTTCGCACGAGGCGATTTTTCAGGCAACTTTTAGTTGAAAGCAAAAATTGCCTCGTCCGAACGGCCTTTCAACTAATCGCTTTCAACAAAGTTGGTCGCCAGCCAACTTTGAGCTCGTTCAACTTTTTTTCCTTGCAACCCTGTGTTTGTTTACATTCTGTATACATACTTTTTTTCTCCTTTACTTTTTTACTTTTATTTTATCTTTCAGCTTGGCTAAAAGCACTTCTACCAACGTTTGACTTACCAAATTTACGCCAATTGATAACATTTTGCGATTTAAATTCATTTTCAATAATGTAAATAACAATTCGTGTTGAATCGAAAATCGCCTCGTCTAAATAGGGATGACAACTTTTTCACTTTCAACTTCTCATTCAACTTCGTATTCAACTTTTGTTGCCTGTAAAATCGCCTCGTGCGAATGCCCTATAAAACGCCAAGAATTATCCCCTATGGCTAACTGAGACTCAAAAAAGCCTTTATAAGTGTATATAGGCAAGTTTTTGGCGCCAATAAAAGGCGGTCTTTAGTGAAAAGTGGCAAGGATAAATGCTCCTCTCTTCCCTTGAAGGGCCAACCTCAAAGAGATAGAGATCTTAACATCACGAATGGATGCATAAGGTACAGGATTTCGGTTTCCTCTTCTAACCAAGAAATTATGCTCGAATCCATGGAGAGGTTCGCTTACTGTGCTTGGAAATGGTAATTCTAATGGAGAAGTGAAAATTCGTCAGATCCGTGGATAGTTGGCATGGTCAAAGAGAATCCAAAGAAACGTATTTAAGTAAATTAGACTTACTTTCTTTTTCTTACTTATTGTCACTCTAACTGCTTTAGCGATGTTGACCGAGTTTAACTTAGAACGCCAGTCGTGTTTCTTCTGTGCCAATTGACCCCAACTCGAAATGGCAAATGAAGCCAAGTCCTTCTCCAACGGGTCTTTCCAACGAAGGGAAGGTGTACCTCTTTCTCATTTTTCGGTATCCCGCCCCGCTGCAGCGTTTCTGTCAAGTCGAGTGAAATTACCTATTTAGCCTCCGTAGCCGCATAGGCATGATGAATGAGTTATAGAGTGTAATTTTTGTGACTTTACTTCTCAATTGCCTTCCCAGTCCAAAGAAGCAAGACGCTTATGCTCTGACTGTTTGTATGATGACAGGAGATAAATCGTTTGTCCTTGTTCACCACCATACCCATTCGCTTTGCTTCTCTATCCAATTCTGAGAAGGCAGAACAGACAGCAGCAATTGTACGCTCTTGTAAAGTACTGTGCCAGAGAGGTTTAGTTTTGCGGCTCTTGTGATCTTCTCCAATATCAGATTAAAGAAATCACACGAAAGGGAGTGACTCTGTCTGTAACCTCGTTTGGTATCAAAGTGCTCAAAGAAGTCATTCCCAATTCCCCGTACTAAATAGTTTCGCGGGGATACCAAATTCAGACATCACGGCATAAAGACAAC
>NW_016192163.1:0-3471 GCF_001687245.7 Rhagoletis zephyria | reverse complement strand
ATTGGAGCAATCAAGTCAGATTTGAAAAGGAGCCTTACATCAACTCCGCTTTTCGGCTCACCAAATCAACCACACAGTTTTTTAAATTCGGACCTCTCGAAAAAGATCAAATGGCACCACACATGTACACAAGCAAGCGAGTGACAGAAGACAATGATTATTTTATTTTTCCTTTCAACAAGTTTAAATTTTCGTTAACAAATAATGATTGGATTGAGAGAATTCGTTTGGCAAATGAAATCACTAATACTTGGGTATGAAAATTATTTTAAAATTAAAAACTTTTTATTAATTACTATTTAATTTTAGAACTCAAAATTATCAGCACTCCCAATTCTTTTGACTGAATTTCATGATGGTAATTATTTAAAAACTTTGTTATATTTTAAACACTTTTCATTTTTATTTTTTAGGTGGAAAATTGCTTATTGATAATTTGAAAAATGAAGAGTTAGATCAGAATTTTGTCAAAAAATCAAATAAACTAAATAACCGCAATGAAGTGATATTGTCAGATGTAGTAAATGAGCTTCGTATGCTTATTGTTTCTGCTAGAACCTTCGGCTCGCAAAGGAACACTATGGACGAGTGTCAACACTTTGCATCTCAAAAAGTTCTCATGTTCATGGCCTCTTTTGAATATCTTCTTTTTAGAAGGCTCATTGTGGACAATGAAAAGCTCATTTACACTGGTGATCAGAACTATGACACATCACAGACAATTCAGGATTTGGCAGTTCCTGAAAAATTTGTCAGTCTTGGCTATAGAAAACGTTCTTTTCGGGTAAGTAAACAAATAATAATTTAAACAAAATTTTTATTGTTCAATCTAACAATTTACTTTATTTAAAGCCTAAAATAAAACCGCCAACAGGAAAAAACAAAAGTGAGTTTTAAATTTTAATTTAATTATAGTCTAAATTTTTTAATTTTTTAAACAATTTTTAGACATTTGTCCATATTGTGGCTCACAACACATAGATTCAACACATCTTCTTACTCACATAGATATAAGAAAAGGTGAAAAAACATTTAAGTGTGACGTCTGTCGATTGGTGTTTACTGCAAACTCTGCTTTAACACAACACGAAATTCGATCTCCATCTCATAAGTTATTGTCATTAGGACAATTTGTTCCTTCTCACCCTAAAGCATTAGTTGACCCTTTAATAGGACAATTCGCTTGTTCATTGCACGGCATTAATGACCCATTTAATTTTGTTTTGCAAGAAAACTGTGTAGAGCATATCAAGACTCACAAAATTTCTGAAACCATCGAACCAGTTGATCGATTAGACGGCGAGGATAAATCAAGTTTAGGTGCGTATACTTGTGTGTACGACAATTTCAAAACTGATTCTAAAAAATTTGCCGAGTATCATGTGCGAGGAGCACATTTAGGACATTTGATTGTACCCGAAAACTTTGTAGGCAAGTACCCCTGGAAAGAGCATTTAAATTTATATTTTAAAATTGATTGTGCAAAAAGTTTAGTTGTCAAAGGCAATTATGTATGCAGTTTAGATGGAGGCACATTTTTAAACACTCAGCAAGCAGTACAACACTTGGTTTATTCACACAGACAGCAATTTAAAGATGCAGCTAAAGGGATAGATGTTGAGGGAATAGACAAAGGCATTGCACAAAAAGTTGTAGATTTGTACAAGAAGCATGGAGAGGATCGCATAGGTCACATTTTAATTGCTAAACATGTTGATATGAAATTTCTTAGTGATGAGTTTGTCAATCGAAAAATATCTGATCAAAACCTGAAACGATTTTTTTGGCAGTTTCCTGATCCTAAAAATCCAGGCAAGTTTGTAAATGATAACGAATGCCATGTAGACACCATTACTGCTTGGAAGCATATCTATCACAAAGTAAAGGTAGACTTTTTTGAAAACAAAAAGTATTCAGACCCTGTGATAGAAGAGCATTCAAACTTGCCAACAATATCAAAAGATTCATACGTGCAAGGTTGCTTCAGATCTAGAAAGACAAACATACTTAGTGTTGATTTAGATATACATAAAACCGAACTTGCTTGGGTTGTGCGTCGACCAAAGTTCAAAGAGTTTATAAAAAAGGTAAAAAACTACAAACTTGCCGATAAAAACAAAGTTACAGACAAAAGTTTAATTCCAAATGACTGTAAATAGTTTTTCTTACTGCAAACNAACTTGCTTGGGTTGTGCGTCGACCAAAGTTCAAAGAGTTTATAAAAAAGGTAAAAAACTACAAACTTGCCGATAAAAACAAAGTTACAGACAAAAGTTTAATTCCAAATGACTGTAAATAGTTTTTCTTACTGCAAACTTTTCACACAATTTTAAAAGATGAATTTAAATGATTTTTTCAGTGGTACTTGTTTACAAAGTTTTCAGATGTTATCAATTGCCCTAAATGGTTCTTCTTATATGAAACTCAGCAATTTTTTGAGTCAGTTTTAAAGTTGTCGTACACGCAAGTATAAGCACCTAAACTTGATTTATCCTCGCCTTGTAATCGATCAACTGGTTCGATGGTTTTCAAACTTCTGTGAGTCTTGATATGCTCTTCACAGTTTTCTCTCAAAACAAAATTAAATGGGTCATCAATATCATGCAATGGACAAGCAAATTGTCCTATTAAAGGGTCAACTGTTGCTTTAGGGTGAGAAGGAACAAATTGTCATAATGCCAATAATTTGTGAGATGGGGATCGATTTTCATGGTGTGATAGAGCAGCAGATGCTGGAAATTCTAACCGACAAACTTTACATTCAAAAGATGGTTTTAGAACAGTTTTCTTGCAAAAAAATTGTTAAACAATCACTGTTAAAAAATTATATTTTTGTAACTCATTTAAAATTATTATTATTATTGTTAACAATTAAAATTTTTGGAATAAAAATGTAATGAGTTTAGTTGCCTAATTATTTTTGTTAAAAACTGTTAAAACTGTTGACTGATCTTTTTGGCGGTTAAAAAAACAGAAAAGTGCCAATCTGCACCAGTCTGCGGTTGATTAGCGAGATAACTTGCAATTTCACTACTGAGATGCCGGAAAAAAATACATCGGCAAAATGCAAAAAAATATCACCAATAAAATATCAGTTGTAAGTCAACAACGCAATTTTAAATTAAAAACTGATAACAAACTTTAAAAACAAAATTTTTCAAATAATTCAAATTTTTAAAAATTTATAATTTATCAACCGGAAATCGAAAGCTCTAATTAGAACTCATTGGAATTTTAAAGTGGGATTCGAACCCACGCCTCCCTAGAGAGACTGCGACCTGAACGCAGCGCCTTAGACCGCTCGGCCATCTCTGCCAGTGTTGAGGATGAGGTTGGGTAAAGCGTTTCTTAAAGAAAAATCGGATAATACAAATGTTGGCTTCTCAGCAAATTAACCAAATGCTATTTTTAGTGATTTAGACCTCCTGGTAGTTTAGGAATAAAGCTATAAATATAAAGTCCGTAGAATAT
>NW_016192162.1:2438-3471 GCF_001687245.7 Rhagoletis zephyria | reverse complement strand
TTTTCCCCTTTGCGGTGGCGCTCCACCGACAAACAACTATTTCGCTCAAGTTGAGCTCATTCTGCTATTTACTTAGGTATGTACATACATATGTACACTTGAGTGTCGGCAGACTTCACTCCTATCGGCTGGAGTGAAAGGAAATAGGTAAATAGAANCAAATGTTTATTTTGTTGCGGCCAGTACGCGACAACCCCACCCCTTCCTCCTTAAAAAGAAAGCTTGCCTTCTTTTGTGAAATACCTATCTCCTAACTGTCCCTATATGGTCTTAACTCCTTCACGTTCCATGTCCCTTTATCTTTGCCTGACTCGTCTACCAGGACATAAGTCCATGGCGACACCTTCTTCACTATAAAAGGTCCTATATATTTCGGCGGTAACTTCGCCGCGTAGTAATTTGCTGCATCAGATAATACAAAATTTTTCCTCCAAACTAACTCTCCTGGCATATATTGCACATCTCTTCTCCTAAGGTTATAATTTCTTGCTAACTTGGCACTGGCCTCCTCTAATCTCACTCTAACGCTAGACCTAATCTCTTCGAGTCTCTGTGCTCTTTCTTCACAATTAATTCTCTCCTGCTCTCCTAATGACTCGATGTATCTCCTACTGCCTTCCAACGCCATTTCCCTACCAAAATTTACAAAGTATGGCGTGGCTCCTAACACTTCATGCTGCGCTGTTCTAATACAGCACGCTACCTTTGCTAATTGCTGGTCCCAACTCCTTTGGTTATCCGCTACGTAAGCCCTAAGCGTTGTCTTAATTATCTGGTTTATCCTTTCGGCCGGATTAGCCTGCGGGTGATAGTGGGCGGTGTACCGGATTTGGGCACCATACGCACCGCAGAGCCCCCGCAGTTCGCGACTCCTGAACTGGGGTCCATTGTCGCAGACCACCGACCGAGGGACACCAAACAAAAGAAACACCTGATCCTCTAAGATTTTACAGACGCCCTTCGCCGTGGCAGTCCGTAAGGGAAACAACAGCGGAAACTTCGAAAAGTAATCCACGACCGTTAAAATATACTG
>NW_016192162.1:0-536 GCF_001687245.7 Rhagoletis zephyria | reverse complement strand
CACCTGATCCTCTAAGATTTTACAGACGCCCTTCGCCGTGGCAGTCCGTAAGGGAAACAATAACGGAAACTTCGAAAAGTAATCCACGGCCGTTAAAATATACTGGTAGCCCTGTGTCGACTTCACCATGGGCCCTACCAGATCAACACATATCATTTCCCAAGGTTCGATTGCCTTGGACGTCTCACNAGCTGGCTGTGTGTTATCAGGCTTCACCTGTTGACAAATCTTACATTTTCGAACATATTTCGCGATATCCGCCTTCATCTGCGGCCAATAAAAATTTTGTGCAACCCTAGCGAAAGTTTTCCGGATGCCCATGTGACCGGCCAACTGGTCATCATGACTTTTACTGAGAATCTCAGCCCTCTCCTCTCGACCAACAACCTTTTTCCAATCCAAAGAATCACCGTAAATAGAGAGAATTTGGACTTAACGAATTTGTAGAGGCAGCCGCCTTCTACTCTCCACGCTGGGTCTCTTTTCCACAGACCGAATCAACTTCGACAACCAGGGGTCACTAGTGGAAACTTCAG
>NW_016192161.1:0-3471 GCF_001687245.7 Rhagoletis zephyria | reverse complement strand
GGATGGCCTGAAAGTGGGGCATTTTCATTGTAGTGAAGTATAAATTTCTAAGTGATTGAATGGAAAAGAACATGCTTTATATAAATCGCAGTTGACAAATTGCGTTTTGTTTGCCAAAAAACTTTGTAAATGTCATTGAGGGAAAATGAATAAATGCCTCCTATTTGGTTTTGTACAAAAAAAGTATAAACGTTTCCAACTTTTTGTGGTCGTTTTCTTCCTTGTTGAATGAACCTTTGCATTTCAACAGGCAAAAAAAAGTTTATAATTTATGCAGCAGTCATTTGTCATGGGACAATTCACACAATTCTTGTTTATTTTTTAAGTTTTTTTATACTTGATTCTCTTTTGTTGACAACTCAATTTGACAGTTTTTTTGAAGAACCTTGAATTTTAAATTTACACATTCAAAATCAGTATTTCTCATTTAAAAATAATTTAACTTGATTTATTACGGTATTGAATAGACAGAAATGGCAAAAGATCTCATTCAGTCCAAAACAAAGTCAACAAACCTGAATTTAATCGATTCTGTAAACATTTTGTAAAGCTTTAAATAAAAAAAATTCTTACAAAAAGTTAACAAAAAGTTTTAGTTTCCATTTCGACAATTGATTGCCTTAGAAAAATTTTGAATAAAACCTCAATGCCATCATTAGCGCGAAAAACCTTCTTTGGGTCTGCAATGCGCTACACACTAACGACAGCCAGTTTCGATATGATTTATTACAACAACAAAACAACCATTGGAAGATGCAACTCAACTATTTCCAGACTTCTTTTCAAACGCCTGTTTTAGAGGACGCAGTGTACTGCACTTGCTGCCACCACTTTTGCCACCACCACCACTGGCACTCTTTGGAGAAAGAGAAAGAAGAAGAACATCATCAGCGACAGGCAAAGCAGCAGCAGCAGCAGAGGCAGTTGTTCGACTTTTACTTTTGGACTTTGCTTCAACCAAAGCTTTAGGCAGGACCCCTCGACTGGACTGACTTTTCGACTTGACCGTAAAGGGAATCGTCTGCCGTTCAGTGGACTTGAGGGCATTACAGTGCGAGGACTCAATGGACAACGTCGACTTGAGCAGCGAGGGCGAGGGCGTCCGACAGAAGAGACAGGCGGCGGCGATGACACAGCACAGCAGACAGAGGCTGACGATGAGAAAACCGATGAGAAGATGATTCAGGTGAGAGGCACTAATAATACTGCCGGAGTGATTAGAGGCATTCTTCGAGAGCAGTTTTAGTCGAGTGTGAGACACTGAAAGGCCACCGTCAAAGGCTAAAGCTAATGTTGAGAAGTGGAGAAAGCAAAGTTGAGCTGAGGCCAAAAGTGAAAAAAGCATTATTCTGTTTGGAGCTTGAAAAAAGGGGAAATCATTTTTCAAAACAGTTTTCATACAAAAAACAGTCGCCAAAAAAAATCAAAATAGAACTCCAAGTCATCTTTTAGAACACTGATGATGATGGATAAAAGAAGGATAAAACACGCTTCAATAAAACGTTTCCTTTACTCATTTCAAATTTCTCCATTTTCTCTGCGTCTGCTTTGACGATAACCCTTCCCACCCCCAAGCACAGACGATGAACCGAGAGGGCAGCGACCCGATGGCGGCCAAGGCGACCAGTGCGGCGATCAGCAAGGCCACCACCCAACCATCGCAACCACAGGGAAGCCAGGTGAAGGAGCGCTCCACGGCGGGCAAGGGAAGAGGAGGAAAGAAGGCCTCCTCAAAGTCACCGAAGGAGGGCAAATCGGTGAAGGTGAAGAGCCAGGGAACGGGAGCTTCAAAAGGAGGAGGAGGAGCCAGTGTGGACCGCCCAAAAAGCTGCCACCGCCCGGCGCCCATGCTCGACCTGCGCGGCAATGAGAAGGCAAAAGTGGGCAACAGTCTGCCGATGGACGGCGGGCCGCTGATCCCTCCCGGAATGCTGCCCATTTCCCGGAGCGCCGGCACTCGGGACCCGCACTCTCACTCTCAAACTGCCGCAGCCACACCATCGCCCCCACCGGAGCTGGACCAGCGGGCGACCGCCTTTGGCTCCTCGGGCGTCACCGGCACCGGCTCTCACACCACCACACTGCTGGAGAAGAACAACAAGGCGACGTACGGCGGAAGGGCGACCACCAGCTCCAAGCTGGCGGAGCAGTCGCTGCCTGAAGTGGCCTCCACGCTGCCCACCGACAATGTCAACAAGGTGGGCAAGTGGGCGGGCACCGGGGAAGGTCTGGAGAAGGTGGGCGGAGGAAAAAGTAGGAAAAATGCCGCCGCCTCCTCTTCTTCCTCCTGTTCGCCTCGAGGAGGCGGATCAAAGTCGGTAATGACCAAAGGTGGCGGCAGTCCTCGAGGAGGAGGTGGAGGCACTTCCAGTGCCACCGGTCCCCTGAAGACCAGCCCCTCTCGGGCCAAGTCGGCGCGGCGGGGCAAGTCGGCGTCGCCCTCGAAGAGCACCAAAGCCGGCCCAGAGCGCAGCAACAAGTCACGAAAGCAGGCGGCACGATCGGTGAGCAAGATTTCCTCGCGAGGCAAGGCGACCGCTGCAGGCGGCAGCGGCATTGGAGCAAAGTCAAACAAACAGAAGTCAAGGACTGAGGCGAAGAGCAGGCGCTAAAGAGCAGCCGACTTCTAGGCCAGGACTTTATCCTAAGACCTACAAAAAGGCCTCTTTTTCTTTTCTTTGCTCCTCCTATCCTGTTCCTTTCAGGTATTGACAGTCAACAATAAAGCTGATGTTTAAAAGCTGACGTGTTCTAAAATGAGCTTCGATTTGATTTGATTTCTGGTTTAAAAACAAACCAACTTTCTGTTGTGTTGACTCATTCCAAGCAAAACTATTGATGAGCTTTGAAAGACCTTTGTGCGTCAACCAAACAACTCCAAACTACTGAGTATCCACCACACTCTTTCCAGTTCAACTCTTATCAGTCAAATTGAACGACTCCTCTAAACATCGCAAGTTAGCAACAAATCATGCACACTTCACTAGCTATCTTTTTCAGCAGCAGCATCTGTCTTCTGATCTGCACTTTGCCCTATCCAACCAACTGTGACGGTAACCTCTACAACCGACTGCTGGGCAGTCTCAAGGGCGGCAGCTCAGACCACAAAAGCTGCATCGAGAAGATAGAGGAGAAGGACGGAAAGGACTCCTGCCTGGCCAAGGCCAACGCCACCGGGCACTTCAAGGTCAGTAACCAGCTACCAGAGTTCACCAGTTGACCTTTATTTCAAGGAGCCGGAGACGCTCGATGACATTGCCACCACCTACAACGTCACCTGCGATGACGTTTCCGGGCTGATCCATTGCGTCATCGACAGCGCCTGCCTGAAGTGCACCGTCGAGGAGAAGCGTGCCATGAACCACTGGTACCACGACGCGCTGGGCCTCGCCCACGAGCAGTGCCCCCAGCTAGTGGACAAAGACCCCAACTCCGACCCGTGTCCGGTGCCGAGCACGACCGCTCGCCACC
>NW_016192160.1:0-3471 GCF_001687245.7 Rhagoletis zephyria | reverse complement strand
TTTTAGGTCTGTTTCAAACATCTTACAATGAGATAAACTTAGATAGACATATGTGGGCGGCACCACGCCCGTTTTCCAAAATTCCGTTATAATGTTACTTGTTGGTATCAATTTTGGGTATAGAAAAAGCGGGCGTAATTGTAGTCAGATTTCAAGAATTTTCAACGTTTTGCCTTTATGTGGCAAGCACAATAATCATACCGAGTTTGGTACAAATTGGTAGAACGGTTACCGAGATACATATATGTTATCATAAGTGGGCGGGGTCACGCCCATTTTCCAAAGTTTTATTATATGCGCATTTTTTGCTAAAGAATTATTGCAAACATCAGTTTTGAATAAATTATCTTCAGTATTTACTGATTTATCGAAGCTTTCGTATTTCTTCAAATTTATATGAGATGTGCGCGTGGTTATTGTCCGATTGAAAAATTTTAAGCCATTTGATTTGTTTTGTTAATGCCAACAACAGTGGTAATCGGTATAGCGGTTACCCAAATATACACATGTAATCATAAGTGCGCGTGGCCACGCCCATTTTCCAAAAATTTATAATATCCTTTTTTTCGCCAAAAACTGAGGGCAAATATTAGTTTTGAGTGAATACGCGTCAGTAGTTACTATAATATCGCAGCTTTCGTATTTCTGGAAACTACCTCCCATAGGCGTAGTTATCGTCCGATTTTGCCCATTTTCAATAACATCTGTCCTACGCTGAAAAGAAGTATACATACCAAGTTTCGTTGAGATATCTCCATTTTTACTCGAGCTATCGTGTGCACAGTCGGACAGACGGACCGCTTAATCGATTTCGTTTTTCATTCTGATCATTTATATATACATTTGTCTATATCTGTCTCGAATCGTTTTGCCTGTTACACACAACCGTTATTTGCTCAAAATAATAAAAGTCAAAAAATAACTAAAATTGTTTCCTTTTTATTATAAAACGCATAATCGGTACGGTCTCTGCTTTTAATAAATAGAGATACAACTATTTAGCATTGCAAAGCATTATGCAATGCCAGCAAAGTAATGGAGATAGCCAAGCTTACTGCTGAAAGGCTCATACCAGACGCACCATCCCCTTCGGAACTTTCCGTTGTGGTAATCGGACTCCCGGGTGTGGTAACCGGACTCTCGGTTGTGGTAACCGGACTCTCGGTTGTGATAACCGGACTTCCGCTTGTTGTGTTTTCGGTGTCCAACTGCCAATGAGAATAAAATTCAAAGAATAGATAACAATTATTGTTTTCCTTAAATCCTTGAAAATCCTAAAAAAATTGCAACGTGTAGCACTGAAAATCTAGTATAGGTCGTAGCTCTGATCGGATAATTCATGAAAATATGTTTAAAATTTTCTTAGTGCCCTCAACTAATTCATAAAAACTAATTCAGTTTTACTGACTACATGAAAAAAAATGTCTTATAAAATTTTTAACAAAATGACGTAGAAATGACAAAAATACAAAAAAAAATTGTCGTTAGTTTTAGACTACTTTCTAGACCCATATTCAAATTTAAAATTGCTGATCAAATATCTAAGTGGTTAGCTCCAAATGTTATTTTATGAAGTCGTAAGTTGAGAATTTGAGGCCTTTGGAAAATTTCTAAGTATGTCTCGACCAGATATATTAACTGTACTCGGCCACTGAAAAAGCGCGTACAATATTTTTGAATTCGTTACGCTAGGGATGTCAGTGGCAAAAATGCATCGATGTTTTTCTTTGATTCGATGCATCGAAATGTACATCGATATTTTTCATTGCATCGATTTGCATAGGAATTTTAATTTGAAATAAATTACTGCAAGTGAGCGAACAAGCTAACGAAACTTTTTGGAGCCATTAAATTTTTTGGTCAAGTCACTACTAGAGATGTCAGTTTTCAAAAAACATCGATATTTTCGATGTATCGATGTTTTTCCGACATCCCTACGTTACGCACAGTCGGCTGTATCGGAAAAGTAGATGAACAAAACCCCAAAATTTGAAGTAGTGAAACCGGTTCCAACATTGTATGCAAGTATTCTGGAACGTCTAATGAGCAGATCTCTCCACTCTAGAAACGGAGCAAAGTTTGTAAGATGGCCCCTTCCACTTGTGAATACCGCGCTTCCTCGTTTACCCGCCTGACCGCGGAATGTCAGTCTTTACTTCAGAAGTGGTTACCATGCAAGATTTTGGACAGATTACAATATTTTTTTTTTAATTAAAAGTGAGAATTTTGTGTGTGTTATTTTGACAAGGACAATTTTTAATTCTCAACAATTTAAGAAAGTTAAAAACTGTACAAAATATGAAATCCGAAGTCATCTAAAAATCCGACTATGACCGAACATATAAATTAAGTTCATAAAAAGTTGCATTAGACACTCTTCACTACTTTGTCAGATAAATGAGTTTAGGCGAGTTCCTAAATTTCAAAAGTAAAGGGCAAACAGGTGCAAGAATACAAGGTCAATTTCTTTTATTTAGATTTCTGATCTATTCCGCTGTATGCCATTTTTGATTTTTGAAAAACAAATTTACTACCACAAAAAATCTTGGATACCAATTTGTTTAAAATACATAAATTTTTTATAACTCGACCACCATAGTGGATCCGCAATTTTGAATTTATGAAAACGGACTTCAGATTCGTAATCAGCGACCTCAAAATCCCTCAGGTACTATCTTTCTTTAAAAAAAAATATATACTGCACCTTTTCCAACAGTATTTCAGAAAAACACAAATGTATTTCAGAAAAGGCCAAACGTATTCCAGAAAGCCTCAAATGTATTTCAGAAAAGCGCAAATGTTTTTCAGAAAAACACAAATGTATTTCAGAAAAGGTCAAATGTATTTCAGAAAACCTCAAATGTATTTCAGAAAAACNAAAAGGCCAAACGTATTCCAGAAAGCCTCAAATGTATTTCAGAAAAGCGCAAATGTTTTTCAGAAAAACACAAATGTATTTCAGAAAAGGTCAAATGTATTTCAGAAAAGGTCAAATGTATTTCAGAAAAGGTCAAATGTATTTCAGAAAAGGTCAAATGTATTTCAGAAAAGGTCAAATGTATTTCAGAAAAGGTCAAATGTATTTCAGAAAAGGTCAAATGTATTTCAGAAAAGGTCAAATGTATTTCAGAAAAGGTCAAATGTATTTCAGAAAAGGTCAAATGTATTTCAGAAAAGGTCAAATGTATTTCAGAAAAGGTCAAATGTATTTCAGAAAAGGTCAAATGTATTTCAGAAAAGGTCAAATGTATTTCAGAAAAGGTCAAATGTATTTCAGAAAAGGTCAAATGTATTTCAGAAAAATATTTTTAGAATACAGCTATGCTTTTCTGAAATACATTTGTGTTTTTCTGAAATACTGTTGGAAAAGGTGTAGTTTTGTATGCCTAGTTTTCCTATTCAGCCCACTATGCGCCGTGCATTTAACTTACGGCAACTTTAAGTTTCTCCTGCAGCTGCTCACAGCGCGTC
>NW_016192159.1:0-3471 GCF_001687245.7 Rhagoletis zephyria | reverse complement strand
TAGCAATGAGAGCACGAGCATTTGAATGTAAGCAGCAACTGGACGATGATGCTGCAAAAGCTACATAGTATGTAAGTATTAACCCAGTATGGAAAGAAACTACTTTAAATATCGTGGGTCAACTAGTTTTTTACCCACCACAACTAGTTGAAGATCTGACTTTCTTCCATGGAACGAAGTGTTGACTTTAACATGGCAATGTCCCAGGCATCAGTCAATTACCCGACTCTGCATTTGATTTCAACTGCTTTAAAACACATTTGGCTTAAAGCTCTTTAAAGTCAGTCGTTTGTTTATGCTTTCGTTCTGCACTTCACAGATGCTTTGTTCATAATTAGGAAAAACCGAAATTAAAAATTTAAAATTAAATGTTCCGCCTAATGAGATTTGAACATGGGCATTCTTGGCCGCGACCAATTGTAGCAAACATATTCGCACGCTCAGCTATAACCAGCTATGTAAATGTTCTTTCAAATGTTCAGTTTGAAATGTGTGCAAGCAGCAAGTCGATTGTCCGACTCTGCATTTGATTTTAACTACTTTAAAATGCATTTGGCTTTCAGCAATGCAAAGTCAGTATGTTTCTTTGACAGACGACTTTTCATGCTGAAATAGTTAATTGCCCACAGTAAGATGATTTTACATTTAATACTAGGAACTATTTGCAAGGATATGTATCAAATGTGTAAGCATCTGGTTTTTCTCGATGAGGCTGCTAGGTGATTAGACATCCATTTGAAGTTAGTTACTGCATACGTAGAAATGAACTAATTTGTTTGCGGTAATTGGTTGAGCTACGCCGTACTGGGAAGCTATAAGTATAAGTGTAAATGCGAATTACCTTTTCAAGCAACAGAAATAATAATGAACAATATTTCTTCAGATTTTACTTGAGAGCTACATACTTAGCTTAAAATTACCTTTTTCAAATTAGCAATAAAAAATTTACTTCTTTGGTCATTTTAATTTATCGAATAATTCGAAACTTATCTCCACATCCGTAGATGTAGTTGGACTAACTTTAAATAAATCTCGATTGATCTTCACTCCCATTTTTGAGTTAGTAAAAACTTAAAGTTGTTTTTTTTTGAATATATGTGCATACATATGTCTGTGTTCAAAATTTGGACTACTCTTTCACAATTTCTAAAATTTCTTTCAACATCAAACCTTTTATTCAACAATTTTTATTGAGCTTGAGGCCGTATTTAATGAAAAACTATTGCGGAAAAGCAACAATAATTAAAAAAAAAAATGGTAGAAGTGATAGCTATTTCAGAAATCACCACATTTTCTCATCAGACTTCTTTCAGTGGGATTCGATCCAACGAGCCCAGCCTTTTATTTGGAACTTTGTAATGGCCACTATTTAAAAGAGCTTGTAATTGTAAGCTTAGTATACAGTTCTGAAGAAATATTGTTCATTATTTCGGTGGCTTGAAAAGTGGTTTGCCTTTCTGGTAATTTTTCTTTAAGCAATAAATATGGGGCGATCCAACCAGATCTTTTTTTAATGTTAAACAGTTCTGGATGTCGAAATCCATATTATTCTCTGACATTTACTTTAAACAATAATAATTTCATTCAGAAATGAAATTGTGTAAAAATGTTATAGTTGCACCGATTACCAGTAGCTCACTAGGACACAATATATGTATTCATTTCTACTAAGTATGTGAGCGTATGTAAACTCAGAACTTTAAAGCTGTTTTTCTCGTGCTTCTGATTTTTTGTATTATGACACTCTTACATTAAATGTGCGATATGTATTTTGTTTATTGTGCAACATTAAATAAAAACAAAAAACTTTCGTAAAAATTTCAAACTTTTTAAATCGATATTTTAGAAATATTTTGAGTATGCAGTTTTCTTCTTCTGCCAAGTGAAGCCAAGTCCTTCTCCACCTGGTATTTCCATCGCAGTGGGGGCCTCCCTCTTCCTCTGCTACCACCAGCGGGTTTCGAATTGAATGCTATGAGAGCTGGAGCGTCGGTGTCCATACGAACGACATGGCCAAGCCAGCGGAGCCGCTGTATTTTAATTCGCTNATTGAATGCTATGAGAGCTGGAGCGTCGGTGTCCATACGAACGACATGGCCAAGCCAGCGGAGCCGCTGTATTTTAATTCGCTGCACTATGTCCATCTCGTTGTAAAGCACATACAGCTCATCGTTCCATCGTCTGCGTACTCGCCGTCGGCAACGGCGTTTATAAAAATATAGTACATTGTGTAACAACAATCATATAAATCCAAGTTTTAAACTTTGTGGAACATAAAAAAATCAGAAAACTTTCGTAAAGATCTCGAGCTTTTTTATTCGATTTTAAATATTTCTGGTATGCAGTTTTGTAAGCCATTCAATTTTTGTATTGTTGATTTTTGGGAACCACTTTTTATTTTTTTTTGTTGAAGGTGTTGCTCATTTTCTCCATATAAAAAATCGTTGAACATATTTTGTATTGAAGAAATTTACTGACATCGTCAATAAAAAAAATTCCAAAATCAACGGCAGTCCCACCTGGTCCAAAGTTTCGCTTTAGTACACAAAAATTGAATGACCCACGAAACTGCATTCCAAAAGTATTTAAAATCGCATTAAAAAGCTCGAAATTTTACGAAAGTTTTCTGATTTTTTTTTTTAATGTTCCACAAAGATTGAAACTTGGATTTATGTGGTTGTTGTTACACAATGTACTATATTTTTATAAACAAAAAATTTCAATTTAAAAATATTACGATATATTATTATATTAGTTAATATGTGAGTTTCGTAAAGTTATGATAAGCACTATATGTGTTGCAAACGTGTACAAACATACAAATGTATGTGTGTATGGAAAGTGGGCATGTCAATGATCTGTATTTGTTGTTTAGATTAGGGGCGTTCATTCACTTTTACTTTATCACATCTTTCCAATTTGGCTTCTTTTTCTTCATTGAACTTTGTTATGTGAAATGACTTGGTCGGTATTACGTTTGAAGAGCTCTGTTTTCGTATTCTCTGGAAAAAAAAACACTCCAGCAACTTTCCAGTAACCAAGAGAGAAGGACGACCAGTAACTTGTTGTTTGCCAATTTCTTATTAAGTAAATACATATTTCCCATCTTATTATTATATCCGTAAATAGGTTTATTTTGCCAATTTTTATTCTGGAAAATAGTTCTTAGTAAAAATTTATACAGCAAAAATCCAGTAAAACTTTAAAGCTCAGGCGTGAACCAGTAAAATTTTTACTAGTTTTTACTTAACAGTGTGTAAAAAAACGCAACTAATACCTCAGCAATGGAGGCAATTGAGGCAGCAAATATCCAATTTAATGTTGCCAGAAATGATTGAAATGCAAGGGGCGATAAGCGTTAAAAACGTCGATCGTCCCTCACAGAGTGGAATTGGGAGTCAACCCTATTGGTGTTGGTAACTCAATCAGCCTATTCGGATAGTCGATTTTGCTTTGATTATTCATTAAGCT
>NW_016192158.1:0-3471 GCF_001687245.7 Rhagoletis zephyria | reverse complement strand
ATTCAATTCAATCGAATTACAGTTAATCATGATTTTATTTAATCGTAACCGTGATAAAAAAAAATTTAATTTCTAATCATTAACCCATTAATTTGGTTAAGTAGGTTTGATGATTAATTAATTTATGCTGGAATTATCTTTTGCACACAAGGTCAGTTAATCGGGTAGATTTTAATATCTCGCTGCACATGTGCGATGGGTTGTAAAACTTCCCAGTTTTTGTTATATTCACCCGAAAATTTGTCATCCGCCCATAGTAAAACCATGGAAACCAGAAGTGAAATGTCAACTGGTTCGGGGAAAATGAAACTCATGATAAGGCTGATTATTTGTTTATATAAGTATTATTTGTTTTTTATAAGCGTCAAACACAAAAGAATAATCGTAAGTGGCGTTTTTTTTTAATTTACTTAATCAGATTTTTTTAATCGGATTAACGATTGATGAATAAAATTAATTAATCGTAATCACAACCGACGATTAACAATTAAACAAATTTTTACTTTAATCATACAGATGATTACGACTAATTAATTTTGATCGTTAATCGCGATTAATATTTTAATCGTTAATTTTTAATCATTAATCAGATTAACATTTTGCCAACACTGCTTGTTAGGCGGTCAAGTAATTGATCCTATCAATTCTTCCCAGTCGCTATATACCTTTAATAAGCGACGTCTTACTATCGTCTCCATCGAAAGTGTTATAAAAATACTCTCCTATGCCAAGAAGTCTTCGCGCCCCAGAAAACCCTACTATGATGCTAAGGATTGTCTGCAAGTTGAATAGCGACAGCTGCTGCCTTGGAGTCTCATTTCTTAAACGCACGTTAGGTAGAATTTATGGAGTCCTGAAAAGGAAGCTGCTGTGTCTTGCTTATCTTTTGAATAGGACTTATGCGATTACCCGAGGAAGTTGGTTTATCAGTTGTTCGGTTAAACAATTACTCGAGCAATCAAAATTTTGATTAATCAAAACGATGATTAACCGAGTTATTTAAAAAATGAATTTTGCACACTAAAATAGATTGTTTTGGAAAATTATTAACTCTCTTTTACAAGCAGTATATAAAAAAATTGGATTTTAATTTTGAAAAATAAAAAACGGCCTTCTAAGTACTTCTTTATACATATGTGAGGAGTACTTTCAAAATTTTATTATTCATTTCAATCATAATGTTGATTAATCATAAAGCGAAATACATAAATACTTTATTTTTGGGCTAATCAAAACCTTGATTACTCTAGTAACTGAACTTTTGAGTAATTACACTGTACAGCACTTGGCTGGGTATTAGACGAAACCAGTAAAAGTAATTTCTCCATTTTTCAAAGTTAGCCTCAGAAATCGAGAAATGGGCCTTCAAAGTTCGAAACTGCACCTTTGGTAAAAAATTATTTTTAATTATTGTATGTAAACAACTCAAAATAATACAGACGTGGTCCGGCTTTTGCTCTCATTTGAAAGTGATATAATTTTTTTATGAAAATTTATATTACATGTGCTATAAGGGGACAAATATCAGTTCAAATTTTTTTGAAATATAATATTTAAAAAAAATTTGACAAATTAACTAATTGATTAAAAAATCAATCGATTAGTGCCAACACTGCTAACAACCATCTGTTCTTAGAAATAAGTATTGAGAAACGTGTAAAAACTAACTAAAAGTTTTTCGTGTAGGAAGGTAAAAAATTATTTAAAAATTAAAATTAAAAAAATAAAATAAAAATTATTTCCCGACCTGAAAATTGAATGTGGGGATGGGTGAGAACGAGGTTGAATATTTAGTTCAGCGCCTATCTCTACTTCGAACGCTCGATGTGCAATTCATAACTTGAGGACAGATGGACGGCTCAACGTGTTATTAGTTACGTTTGCGAGAACATTTTATTTTGCGGTAGTTCTTAACGGCGCTAGCGTTTATAGACTGTGGTTTTATTTATCGAAATTCCAAAGAAGTTCTCACAATGGTAACTCAGTTAAACTTAGAATTGGGCACATAAGTAGTGCATACATATACATATATTCATATGTGTGTATGCATATTTTCTATCGGTCTAAAAAATAATTCAATACTCATGTAGCATATTTTAGGCAAATAAACTCATTTATCACTTGACAAAATTAGGTCATTTCTTTTTGCATGAACTAATTATAAATTTGTATGCTATTTGGATTTATGTAAATAAATATTAGACATTTTGCGTAATGACGAGTTTTAAATCACTTCTGATAAATTTTATTAAACTATTTGCAGAGGTCTTTGGCTGGGTGGAGTTGCATACGTAAATAGATATACAAAAGGATGCCTCGCCAAAAAAAAGTTGCGGTTTTCAACCCTAATTCAAAATTTTATTTTATTTTATTTAATGGCCTTATTCATAAAAAATAAAGCAGTTGTAAAGATATGTATACAGCATTTAAAGACTTTAGCCAAAATATTTCGAAAAAACATTAATTTTACATGAGCTAGACCGATTTGAAAATACCGCCAATATTTTTATTATTTAAATTTTAAACTTAACTATCATCAGAGCTGGTTTTTATATTAAAAATATATTAAAAATTAATTAAAATAAATTAATTTTATTTATAAAAAGCTCGATTTTTGGCTGCATTTTCAAATAGGTCCAGCTCACGTAAATCTTAATATGTTTCCCAAAATATTATGGCGGAAGTCTTAAAATATAATCAGCTTTACATTTCTTATGGAAAAATAGAAGTACCGATTTTTTTTTATTGAGTGTGATGCACCCTAATATACAATTACTAGTATCGGTCATGTCATGTATCCATGTCATAATTGTCGTTAAATTAAAATAAGTGTAGATTGATTGAAAAATAATTCTTATTTGCATATTTAAATAACGAGCTAAAAATATGGAGATAATAGATATTGAAAAGTAACAGGCGATAAACACCAAAAAGGCAGCGGGTTATTTTACTTGTACTTACTGAGAAATGTGAAAATTTTACATTTTTTCAATAGCTGGATAGCCAGCACAATAAAATCATGTACTAAATAATCGTAAGTATTAACTGCTATCAACACATGTACATACATATATATTTAGTTAAATCGCACCAGAAAAAAAGTTCGTTGTACACCCCTGAGTCTCATGTATTTTTGTAAGACTATTTTAAAAACATTTTTTTGGCCAGACGTAGGGCTTGGTTTTTTTATATTTTTCGGCATACCTTGCCATTGCCATCAAGTAACCCGCTGTAATAGTTACTCACCAGATCTCAGCTTATAGCACCCTAACGTACCACCCTAATTTCGGTAAATTAAAGCTCACCAAAAGTTATTAAACAAATTTTAAAATTAAAATCAAAATTTAGGAGGCGCTAGAAATGTTAAAAGACGACTCCAAGTTCGGCAAAGCAAAGTATTGTCAAAATTCGGGAACTTAATATATATAGTTGTCGAGACTAACCCTTTTTCGCAGTGTATTTTTACTTAAC
>NW_016192156.1:0-3472 GCF_001687245.7 Rhagoletis zephyria | reverse complement strand
AAAAAATGCTAGTTAAAAAACTAGATTTTTGGGTGGAAACTTTGATTGAACTGATGATTTTTGTTTTGATGAAATTAACTTTTGTTATTTCTGTTTGATTGTTGTTGAAAGTTTAATAAAAGAAACATTGTTCATAGTACCGTTTTGTTGTTGTTGTTGTTTTTGTTTAGCTAATGATTGTTTTAATGGGTTTTTACTATTTCTTGCATCTAATATTAATAAAGCTTTTATTAAATATTTAAAAAAATTTGTACACAAAGCGCAACTAGTGCTAAAAATTTTATTTTTAGCATTTGGATTTCACGTAGTAAAAATGGTGAAACAACATTTTGCCAAAAGCACTTTATTTGCATTGTGGTACAGATTTTACTAAAGCATAGTTTTTTAGTTTACATTCCTTTTTCATTGTATGCTTTTTGGTCAAAGCAAACCCTTTTATTTGCGGTTGCATTTTGCTTACAACAAGCTTACATACACACTACAAAACACACTAGCCAGATCCATAAATACATTTACACGCCAGGTCTAGATTTTCTTTCATTTTTTAACATTTTTCTCATTTATTTATTCACATCTTTTACAATTGTTTTTAATGTTTTTTGTATTTGCATTTAGCAGAATAATTTTGCAGTGTGTTTTCTCCTTTCCTTTCTTTTTTTTCTGCCAACGGCCACAACCNTTTAGCAGAATAATTTTGCAGTGTGTTTTCTCCTTTCCTTTCTTTTTTTTTCTGCCAACGGCCACAACTATTGAAACCATGCACGAGTCACAACGAGTCATTTGATTTTTTAACTTTTTTTAGTTTTTTCTCACAACTCGTTTTTACCAAATTTTAGGCAAAGAACTCTAACTTCGTTGTCAGTTCTGGTTGGTCGGCCTGTCGCCTTTGTTGTCTGTCGTAGGCAAATATTTGCATAAAAATTTATTTGTTTTACAAATAAAAATGAAAAAAAATGCTTTGACAACAACTTTGTTTTAACAGTTCCATAATGAAAAAATTACAGTTAAAAATTAAACTGAACAAAATCCGGGCTTTTTTTAAAAATAATTTTTTTAAACTGGGCAAATTTTGGCAGGGTCAATTGGGTGCAACAAAAAGGACAAACAAGTAAATAGATAAGAGCAGATAATTGTTAATTTTAGTTAAAAATAAAAACAATTTTTACATCTAATCAGTATGTTTTTTAACCAATTTGCAAAACCTTATTTTTAAAAAGCATTAATAATTATATGCCACTAATTGTTCGCTAATTGGTTTTTGACAATCTATTTTTTTGCATTTTTATTTTTTGGCAATTCAACCATTAAGAAACGGTACAAAACAAAACTATAAAAAACAAAAAATTGACAAACTAAGCAATGAATATTTGCCAAACAGTTTTACCATACAAAAATTTGTGTGTTTCAGCCTATCCCTAAAAAATAATTTTTTTGTTTCTCCTTAAGCACATTTTTTGCTCTAGAAAATACACCTTTAAAGATATTGAAAAACGGTTTTCACCAGTGCAACGAGATAATTGGCATCTTTTTAATGATACCAAACTCGAGTTGATCAGATGACCAAAAGTGCCTTACCTGATCATAGTCACTTTTTAAAACAGTCATATTAAATACTTTATGAACTCCGATAAAATTTTTGATTACACCATTGGATTCCTCGCCCCTTAATTGGTCTGTATCTAATTTGGTGTTTCTCAAAACCTTATGGTTAACTAGAAAACCCAAAAAGTTTGGAACGTTGTCATTTGTTTTGGCTGATATTGCGCCGTTTTGTCAGTTGTGCGCAGGCGCGTATCGCTATTTCAGCAGTTGCAGCTCTGGATAAAGCTGTGCTCTCTCGCTGCCGTTCTCGCTACTATCGCTGCCGCCGCTCTCGCCCTGGGCTGTNGTGTTTCTCAAAACCTTATGGTTAACTAGAAAACCCAAAAAGTTTGGAACGTTGTCATTTGTTTTGGCTGATATTGCGCCGTTTTGTCAGTTGTGCGCAGGCGCGTATCGCTATTTCAGCAGTTGCAGCTCTGGATAAAGCTGTGCTCTCTCGCTGCCGTTCTCGCTACTATCGCTGCCGCCGCTCTCGCCCTGGGCTGCCGGAGGAGCACAGTTGTTGCGGGGGCAGCAGTGCACAGCCCAGGGCGGCGAGGTCTGACGTGACTTGGCCGTTGTCAACGACTGACGACGAGGGTCTCGCGAGCGCAGCGAGCGAGGCCCGAGGAGGAGGGCGTTGACAGCGGCCAAGTCACGTCAGGGTGAGCCGCTGGTCAAGTATTTTGATAATGTTAGCGGTGCACAGATAAAAACGGCGAGGTCAGGCGTCACTTGGCTCACCAAAAACGCCCGCCGACTCGGACCTCGCTTGCTCCGTTCAAGAGGCCCTCGTTGGCGGGCGTTTTTGGTGAGCCAAGTGACGCCAGGGTGAGCCGTTGCTTAACTGATTCAATTTAACCAATATCTTAGATTTAGAAAAAAATAAGTGAGAGCACAACTGTGTAAAAAAGAAGCAGTGCACAGCCTAAAGCGGTTCACCCTGACGACACTTGGGCACTGTGAACGTCCACCGACTCGGGTCTCGCGAGCGGAGCGAGTGCATAGTTAAGGTAGGAGTGAGCGAAGCGAGCTCGACTGAGCCCTTGTTAGATTAATTAAAAGAAATCACACTGGTTAAAGCAAGCAAATATCTGGTGAATGAAAAAGTAAAGTAAAGTAAAAACTGGTTTACGCAAGCACATTAAAAGTGAATTAATTTGTAAATTTAATTAGCTCACATTTCAAATTAAAATTAAATTAAATTTATTTGANGCATAGTTAAGGTAGGAGTGAGCGAAGCGAGCTCGACTGAGCCCTTGTTAGATTAATTAAAAGAAATCACACTGGTTAAAGCAAGCAAATATCTGGTGAATGAAAAAGTAAAGTAAAGTAAAAACTGGTTTACGCAAGCACATTAAAAGTGAATTAATTTGTAAATTTAATTAGCTCACATTTCAAATTAAAATTAAATTAAATTTATTTGAATTTTAAACAAGTTAGTACTAATAAAATGTTGCAATGTTGTTACTCGTTCAAATTTATTTCATTTTATTATTTAAAAAACAAAGTCAATTGATGCCAGAAGTTCCTTTAAGTTAACTGAAAACCTATGAAACTTCAATTAGTCATAAAGAATAACTTCATTTTATGACAGTTTTATTTAAAAAATTTGAACTGAATGAAAATACGTTTTTAAATTTAGTAAGACTATTTGATGAATAGTATAAAAACATAAAGTATAATAGTATACATTAGTAATAGTATAAAATAACCAAGCAACAAACACTTTATTTTCAAAATTTTATATTTTGTTTTTGTGTGTTTTTGCAATATTTGTAAATAAAAACAAAAATTCAATCATTTGCAGTTTTTAAAATTAACAAAAGTTTTTGTTTTTAATTAAAAATATTAATTTTAATAAAACAAAAAACAAATAAAAATAATTTAC
>NW_016192155.1:2974-3472 GCF_001687245.7 Rhagoletis zephyria | reverse complement strand
TTTGACTCTCTTTACTATCACTATAAACAAGTCCCTGTCTAGACAAAAGTAGTACACCACACTGCGTAGATGTAGATGTGACTTTTCTTCCTCTTTCCCTCTTCTTCTTTCAATTAGCAAACAGCAGCAGCAACAGCAAAAAGTTGCATTTGTGCGGTATAGCGAAGCACAAATTGAATGGGGGGAAGAAGAAGAAGAAAAGAAGGGACTTTACTTTTTTTTATCACCACTTTTTGTTTCGATTCAAGAGACCGTGGGAAGTGTGTGTGTGTTTGCTTGCCCTTGCTCCTCGTTAACCTCCTGCACTCATCTCTGATTTGTTTGCTTTAGTGTTAGTGAGTTGCTGCATTCTGTTGGTTGGTTGGTTGTTGTTAGGTGGATGGACGGATGGGTGGGCAACCCAAACTTTAGTGAGTGCATTCCAGCAGTGTACGGCAGCACACTCTTTTGCCTGCATCACATGATTTGCCATGATTCGATGAGTAGTAGTAGTAGTAG